>NW_026058202.1:0-52997 GCF_023721935.1 Panthera uncia | reverse complement strand
GACAAGGCTGGCAGTGCGGTCAACGGCATCGGCCCCGCCGCCCCCCCGCAGCCCACTGGGGACCGTGGGCCCCACCAGGGCGAGAGGGGCTCCTGCGTCAGTACCGCCAACAGCGCCCCCCCGACTGCACCCTTCCGGGAAGGCGGGGGCCCCGGCAGACGGGACAGTGTGCTGCTGCCAGCCCTGCGAGAGACCCACGTCGTCCAAAGTGGGGACCCCAGAGCTGCTCTCAGGGCAGAAGGTCCTGCCTTGGAAGTACAAGTCCACGACTTCCAGATGCCGGTCCCGGATTACCCTCCCCTTCGGGGCTCGGCTGGAGACACAGTTGACGGGGAAGAAAAGGACGGTCTTCCCGAGAGCCACCCTGAGGAGGGACCCCCGGCGGGCCTTCACCCCAGGGCCGGGGGGCATGGCTTGAATATGCCCTTCTCCTTGAAGAGAAGCTGGGATTCCTTAAATGAGGCCGTGGCAACAGAAGCCCTAAGTGTCGGCTTCAAAGAAGAGGACGCTGCTCAGGCCGTGCCCGGGGTCGATTCGAGAACTGGGTGGGAGGATGCGCCCGGCTCCACCGCAGACGGGAGTGGGGATGCGGTGGACGAGGACGCGGCGGTGGCCGAAGCCCTTGCGGCTTTGGAAGCGGCCACCGCAGGAGAAGATGCGGAAGAAGCAGATTAGGGCTCCCGAGCTGGTGTCGCGCCGCGCTTGCCCGGTGCGCGTGCTCCTTGCGCGCAGCTGACGTCCTGCAGCCTTAACGGGTAGCCTCGCCGACTGTGCAACAGCGTCCGTTCTGGCGATTGGCAGTGCCTGCGCCAGGCCGCTTGTTGCGAAGTATCGGAAGCCCCGCTGTGTAGACGGGGTGTCACTCAGGAGGCCGGAATAAAAATCAGAGGGGACGATGCGCCGGTGCCCACAGCACAGGCAGAAATTAAACAGCCTGCTCATCAACCCACAAACCCCCCTCTGAGAACGCTCGGAAATCCCAGTGCTGAATCCCAAGAGTGCATAATCACAGAACGTTCTGTTGGTAAATTCACGGTCTCGCTTCTGAGAGCCAGACGTTGTACCCAACCCGGAAAAGGTAACTACTCCCGCTGAAAGTGCCTCGTGTGTCCCCAGAGCTTGGCTTACCTTCAGGGACGGTCTCCCAGGGAACTAATAACTAACCACTTGTTTGATATCCAGTTAAGCTCAGCAGCTTTCAGGATGGGGCAGAAGCCACTAGTGAACAAATGGTTAGTTGTTAGCTGTGATATGAAGACACCTTGACCTTAACTTTTTTTACATTATTACTTTTTAATCTCCTCTGGGATTGGGGAAGCCGGTCAAAATAATTCTTAAACCTGCTTGTGACCATTTGACTTGTAAATTCATGAGATTGGGAACAGCGAAGAGATCAGATGGAGTGTTCTATGCCACTTTAATGTCTGATTCCGATTAAAACATAACAACATGTGAGTGTGTCTGTCGTAACTCAAAGGCGGTTCTAATGTGCCAGCCTTGAGTGTCAGTAAGCCTTGACGTTTGCTTCCATGTAAAGAGCTGCACTACTAAGTTAACAGGTGAGGAGGAGAGCAAGTCAGTTTGCTGAGAACGGCTTTGGCTGGCTGTCCCTGCCTAGAAACACCTGACAGCGTGACCGCACGCGCCGATCTCCCCCTAAGGAGGAACAACAGCCCCCTCTGCATTTCCGCCTTGTAATTTATAGGAAGGAGAACTGCCGTTCTGACATGGCCCAGTGGAGAATTTAAAGCACGGTCAAGTCCATCTAGAGAAACGGGAACCCAGAAGAGCTTTAGGATGGCATTTCATAACACAGGCTCTGAAATCCGACTGACCTTGGTCTGGTTTCCAGCTGTGCCATGCGACCTTAGACAAGTAATTGATCCCTTCTCCTTTCCCATCTGTTAAGTCAGAGTAATAATGGTGTGTGTTTGTAGAGATTAAACGAGATGATGCAGGTGTTTATCACAGTGCCTGGCACAGAAGACGCACTCAATAAAATGATAAGTCTTATTAGCTAAAAACAAATCCTTTAAAAATGGCTTTATGTCCTCACAACTGAAATGTCTGTAACGTCATCACCGCGTATTGGTAATTATTTAATAGAAAACATGATTTCCCAGCATCTTTAAGGACGGCACCCTGACAAATGCTTAACAGGCATACATTACCCTGGGTTTGTTTGGGGACATACCATCTGTACCTACAAGGTCACACAGAGCCCCTAAAATAGAAACTGTTGTCCTTGTTACATGCGTTGTATGTGTGTTTGTTATTTTACTTCGTACACCCAATGCTTCATGTTTGAGAATGAGTCCTTCAGTTCCCCAAGTGTATCTATTGGGATTAGATTCGGCTGCATGTGATAAATGGCTTATACAATAGAGACGTATTTACCTCTTGTGTAAAAGGAGGCCGGAAGTAGCAGTCCAGGGTGCTAGAGTGTCCCATTCTGTCAGCAACCAGTGCTCCTATCATCTTGGCTTCCTTCTCAAGATCACTGTGTAGTCCAATCATTACATTTGCTTTCCACGCAGAAAAAAGAATAAAGGAAGGGGCGCTGGGGTGGCTCAGTTAAGTGTCCATCTCTCGATCTCAGCTCAGGTCTTGGTCTCAGGGTCGTGAGTTCAAGCCCCGCGTTGGGCTCCACGCTGAGACATTGAGTGTTGAGGTGGTCAGCTTACAGCCTCAGAATAGAGCTCAGAATAGAGCCAGTTTGCTAAAGGTCGAAAGGCCATATTTTACATTTAGTATAACCCCAAAGGGGATTCAACCTTCGGTCCGGTGGAAGGAGGACTGGACAGCTACGGGCATCTCGACTTCCCCTGCTGTCTCTAAAACAGAAGAAGGAAAGAAGGAAATTCAGACAGAAAGAGGGTAAGGTGAGGAGTTAGTGCAGACGGGTCTCTGTACCTTGCACAGAAACCCACTCCTGCACTTGGAACGTGTGCACGATTTTACATCCTGAGACGGCTGCATATTCACCATGATCAGCAGTTCTCCTAAGTTTTAAAGATTGTTTTTTGTGTGAATAACTGCTTCAAAAAGGTTAGCAGATGGCCAAGGTTTTCAAGGTTTTTTGTTTTTTGTTTTTTGGGTTTTTTTACGTTTGTTTGTTTTTAAAGCTATCATGGCTCCTTTTGTCTAACCCCACATCCAGGCTCTACCAAAGGATGTCAGAGGAAGTCAGAATCTAAAGAATGAAAAGAAATTCCAGACTGTAGCTTTAGCCACCAGGTTGTCTAGCAACTGACTAAGCGTCCCACCCCGTGCAGCGTGTCTTCTTTCTGCAGTCGGGTGCACCCCCCTATCAGAAACGTGATGCTTGCCAATAGTGAACTTTTCAAATATTCTGAACGCCCCCAAAGCGCCAATGCGCCCTGAACGTGAGGCACTGGCTGTGGTCAGGAGTGGACATCCTGGTCTTCCATGAACTTAGCAAACTGCATCATGTGGGTATTTACCACGTTAAATCTCGACTGTGATTGTGATACAAGATTATTACTATATTACATGTATGTGTATATATGTGTATATGCACACACACGTTCTTTACTGGCAGAAGTTGAACTGTCATATAAATATGAAAGTAGATATTTTTCCTCTGGTTTCCAAGGCCATTAGTAGCCAGTTGTTATAACTGTCAAACCCGATCTTCAAAGGAACAAAGAGAATTTGAGGTTGCTTAACACACGCCCATTTGTCCACGCTCAGCAACTGCTGGCCAGACGCCATTTCTCCCTTTCTGCTTCACTCTGCCTCTGACCCAAAGGATAAGACTCACTCTTCCTAAGTTTTCCATCAGCATCTGCAAGCAGGAGGCCCTCGGAAGCGTAAAGGAGGCACAAAATCCAAGTATGTGAGCAAAGATCTGACTCCCTTAGTTTTGTCTGTGTGGTCATGGGAACCAAGCCTCCAGTCTTGGACTTACTTAGACTTTCAGATGAAAATGTGGAAATCCTTGCTTTCTGTTTGTTTATTTTTAACTCCAGAGTAAACCTCAGTTATTTTCAAATCCTCTATTTGGGAACTAGTGATAATTAAACAGAGACAAGCTGACATTTGTTTTTCATGGTAAATGCTTTTCCTGTGAATATGTGGGAAAAATATGTCGTACATTTGTATACTAAATTTGTCAGTTTCTCCAACACATGAGATTATAGTAGACATCTGTAAATAGTCTGACCTTCCAAGCACTCTTGGCCACTTGAAGAAACAACACTTGAGGCGCACCGATTACATATGCTGATTCCAGATGATTCTCACCTGCCACATTAAATCAGTTGCCTGGAGTCGACTGCTAGCAATTTTTTTTCAACTAAAGCAACTATAACAAGTGCCTTTAAAAAAAATTTTTTTTTCATGTTTATTCATTATTGAGAGACAGAGAGAGAGAGCACGAGCATGGGAGGGGCAGAGAGAGGGGGAGACAGAGGATCTGAAGCGGGCTCCAGGCTCTGAGCTGTCATCACAGAGCCCAACGTGGGGCTCAGACTCAACAAACCGCGAGATCATGACCTGAGCTGAAGTTGGATGCTTAACTGATTGAGCCGCCCGGGTGCCCCATGAACAAGTGCCTTTTGCCTCGATCTAGGATGGCCTGTGGCGTAAGGTGAGGACTCAACACATTATTGGGGGGGGGGGGCGGGTGAACCCATAAAAACTCCTCACACTATAGTTGAGGAGACCTCACACAGCTGAGACTCTGGATGCTAATTAGGAGATGGTGACAGGTGTCATAAAGGTATAAATGCAGGGCCGTGGAAGAACAAGTCCATATCAGTTTGAGAGAAGAGAACTGGCATTTATTCATGCTTTTCACTCTCAGACTGGCCTGCTCTGTTTGAACAACGGGCCTTTACAGTGGTCTCTGGAAAGGCAGGCAGAGAGTAGAATTTGAACAGCCAGAGAAGGTTCGGTCTCTCGAATGAGGCCGTGTTACTCTGAGGACCTTAATCCCAAATTGAGAACAAAGCCTCAAGAAAACCAATGTTTGGGACGAAGCAATGGGAAACTTGGCTGACCACATTTTTCACTCATTTTGAACCTAATCTTTAAAATCCTGAGGGAGAAAGAAAGGATGTGTATTTGTATAACAAGACTCAGATGTCACTTTTCTCTTGGCTTCTAGCGATGGAGAAAGCCCATGGGGGTCGGCTCTTCGGTTAACCACCTGCAGCCATGCATCATGACCTTCAGGTCTCAGAGGTTATGATCATGTGGCATGTACCAAGCACTCATGCACCCCTGTAATCCTAAAAAAATGGGGGTGGAATCAGCCCACACCTCTTGCTCGCTGTATGACGTTGGGTTTAAATTTCTGGACTTTCCGGAGCCTGTTTCCCCATCTGTAAAATGGGAGTGACTCCTACCTCCCAAGGTGAAAGCAGACACTCTCAAATTTTCAGTGTGCTTGTTTCCAAACAGCCGATTTCTGAGTCTTACCTCCCAGAGATTTGAACTCAGTAGGTCTTGGGTGGGGACCTGGCATATGTATAGGTTGATGCGGGTGACTTTCCAGCCACACATGGAGAAGCACTAAGACTATATACTAGGAATTGCCACATCTTCTTGATCTTGCAGCAATTGCCAGTAAAAAAAGTTTGCGCTCATACCCCTAATAGGAGCACACTTACAATTAAATCTACTGTCAGGACAAAGCAATATTAAGATGGGATAACAATTAAATATAAAAGTTTTTTTTTTTTTGGTTTTGGTTTGGGTTTGTTTTTTTTTTGTTTTTTTTTTAAGAGAGAGTGTGTGTGCAAACAGAGGAGGGGGCAGAGAGAGAGAGAGAGAGAGAGAGAATCCCAAGCAGGTTCCACACTCAGCATGGAACCCAACACGGGGCTCAACTCTAGGGTCATGACCATGATCCCACAACCCTGGGATCATGACCTGAGCCGAAATCAAGAGTCAGACGCTCAACCGTCTGAGTCCCCCAGGTGCCCTAACTATCCAAGTTTTAATATTTTCTTCCCATACCCCTGGGTTATGTAAAATCCACTTTGAAAACCACTGATTTAGAAGCCCAAATGAACTATCTGTAAAAACACTTTGTAAATAGACAAAATTGGAGTAAGATTTTTGACAATATATACAGCATACACATGCATATGATCACACACCTAGAATGCACACTCAGCCATATGAAGCAGATGTGAAAACATACACCATCAATACCACTCATCTGCTACCATTCGTCCTCACCTTTTGAGCCTGATTTTGAGGAAATTCTGTATTTTCTGCTTTTAAGCATTTTGGAGTAGTTAATATAAAACTAGGGTAAAATATGACCTAGAGGCCAGAAAGCGGACAAAGTATTTTACTCATCTACCTTATCAAAACTATATGTTCCCAACCAATATGAGCAAGCCAGCTGGGGGACAGGCCAATTAGAGTATTTGTTTTGTCAGGATCTCACTATTTGGAGAGCAGAACCATAACGTTTTCTCTAGACATCAGTTACCAACTTTAAAAAACATCACAAAAATAATTTCATTTTCAGCTCCTACTCACCCTCTCCCATTCCCCCAAAATAGTCCTAAAGCTGTGGATAATGGCGCATGTAAACCTTGGCACTTATATAAAAAAGGACAATCTCACAGGCCAAAGAGGGTTGTTGGTCTCTTCCCATTAATGAATGTGCTCTCCCTGTCTTAAATTTCAATGCTTAGAAAGGAATCCAAAGTTTTAAATTATCCATTTACAAAGCCACACGATCGTAGGCTCTCAGATCTTCCTGACCTCAGCCATTAGCCGGGAGACAAACCAAGGAGTGTTACAGTATTTAAAATGTTATAGAGAAAAAAATTCATATCAAGGAAAGTTTATCAGCAAAGACACCATTTCAAAATAATTTGCCAAATCATATAATTATTGATACAGAAATCCTATTCAGTGCTGATTTATGGGAGCCATCAAGTTACAGGTATTGGTTTTTTATAGGTGCAAATATGACTTAACTTTTTTTCAAAATGACCATTTATTAAGCATTCAGTCCAATCTAAGATCTGCGTATGCATCATCATGTTTAGGTCCACCGTGACCTCATGAGTTGGAGGTATGATTATCCCCCATTTCACAGATGAGGAAATGGAGGCTCAAAAAGCTGTGTAATTCGTCCATGGTCACACAGAATCTCAACTGAATCCAGATTGAACAAGCTGGTCCTTTTAAGGAATACAAAATACAGCCTCCTTGTGGAGACAGCCATGTTGCCGTCAAACGAACAAACAAAAGACTAAAAATATGAAATTTCTAGGAAAACAAAGCCTTAGGTCTCCATGATCTCAAGGAACACAACAATCACAGCAATGAAATGAATCTGAGATCTGAAAAGTGAGGAAACTTTCAAACAAAATGGTGGAGAGAAAGACAATGCCATTTCGAAAAAGTAAAATTATATGGATTGCCAGTTGCTCAAGAAAGGTTATTTTCTGGTTCTGAGGAAGATTTTAGTAAAGAATTGAAAAATTAGTCAAGGCCTTAATAAATTACAGTCTCTAAGACTGTCTACTGTCAATGATACTTGTTTTTAAATGATCACAGGACCATAAGCTTCTTATCCTACAAAGTATGAGGTGGACCCATGGCCCTGCATGTCTGCCTCATGAGGGGCCAGTACAATGTGTGTTGAGATTCCTGTCCTCAGTTTGTCTCCCCCTGGGCCCTAATGAGACTTACGTTGAGATAAAGTGCTTCCACTTTATCAGCATGAAGTAAGTAATAAATATTAGATGTGATTTTATTACCCACTGCATGTCATCTCACACCGACCACCCTTTCTTTGTAACACCCAACACTTTGATTGCTGTGAACCACTTGTTTTTGCTTTTTTTTTTTTAGGATTTTCTTTTATTTTTGTAAGTAATCTCTACGCGCAATGTGGGGGCTCGAACTTCCAACCCCCGAGATCAAGATTTGTATGCTCTACTGCCTGAGCCAGCCAGATGTTCCAACCACTTCTAATAATTTTAGACACTTTCTAAACTGAGTAAATCCTTTTCTGCCTACATCATGAATGATCACCTCAAGGCAAAAATGCACCTGAGGGCACTTCACATTTAGTGTATTTTTTATTCTCATGATTATTCTTTATTTTCATCATTTAACTATTGTAGGACACAGTAATAATTTATGCTGGGTTAACGAATTTAAGTCATACTGTGTTTGAAGTGAATATTTATGACATTAAAACTGACCTATTTCTTTTATCTTTCCTTCCCCTAAGTTTTTATAAAATAAAATGCACTTAATGCAACACAGAAACCTGGGGAGGCTTGGTAAGGGTCGGTTTGTTATTTCAGAGGATTTGTTTGGTTTGGGTTTTGTTGGATTTCATCAACATTAAGATATTCATTCATAGTCAGCAAACCCATAAATTTTGTGATTTGGGTGTAATGTTATGGATCCCAAACACATGTTAACCTATCATTTCTCAGCTAGATCCACTTGCAAATAAGAAGAAATCACGTTCTTTTTAAACTCGCCGGGATGACCACAGTACATTCGGGTCTTATCGGAAGAGCGATAAGATTAAATGACAGCCTGAATAAACACAGAAAGAACAAACCCTTGTGTATCTGCGGCCATTCAATATCAGGGCAAAGAGACTGGTATTTAACTCAAGGTATTTAACCTGGTGTCAAGAGAATGTCAGGACCAAGAGATATCATGGCTCCCTCTTCGACCGGGGTCCTCCTACCCCCCTAACCCAACCCCCACCCCAAGTTCATCTTAAAATGTTGAGCAAAGTGAATATGGAAGAAACGTCAAGAACCGACTCTCAAATGGCCTAACTCTTCATCATTCCATCACTTATTTCACTGAAGAGAGTCTGAACTTGGCAATTCTGAGGCAGCTCACTGAGTCAGCACTGGCTGTACCTGGCCCTGGGCTAAGTGCATCATACCCCCGCGTTCACAGAATCCTTGCAACCACCCTAAAAGGCACATGTTATCTTCGCTCTACAGTGAGAAGATTGAGGTCCAAAGAATTTAAGGTCACAGATGGCCAGAGGGATCCGAAGGCCAAACCTGTGCTCTTAAGGGAGGTTATCCTAAAGCAATCAAGGGCAGAGGGTTGCAAGGGCATTTCGGAACAGAAACCCCCACACGATGGCCAGGCCGCCTGGCCACGGATCCAAGGCAGCTCTGGGAAATCTCAGTTTTAGGGCTGGATGCCAGGGCCTCACTAGCCATGTGGCTCTATAACTCCTCCTGTATCTATTTTTCTGTGAATAAGTGCATTAGTCATGGGGTTTTGTTGTTGTTGCGATAGAAACTCAACCCAAACGAGGTAAGACGAAAGAGGAATGTCTTTGGAATGTCCATAAAACCCAGAAGGGCAGCTGATCTTCAGGGACAATGGAGCCCGGCGCTTGAGAGCAAACAGGACGGCCTCTCTTTCCTCTGCATGTGTGAATGTGGCACAACTGGAATGTCTCTTCCTTTCCCCAGACCTGTGTCCACATGGCAGGACACATGGCCTCCACCAGCCCCTGAGCCCACAGCTTTCAACCCCCAGAAAAATAAGCCACCTTCTCCAGCTGCATTTGGCAAACATCCCAGAGGGCCTGCATTTGTCCAGGTCACCGATGAGGGTCCTGTGCCCACCTCAGCCGCGTCCGGCTGCGGTCAGAGGCGTCAGGCACGTGGCTAGCTTCTAACAGGGAGACGAAGGGTTCTGCAAAGGGGGAGGCATCATTCCCAGAGAGGAGAGGTGCTGGGCTGACAGAGTCTCAGCTGTCCCCGCACACGCTGCCTCGTCATCCTCAGATCCTTTTCCTCCCCCTGTGCCCCTGCCTCCTCAGAACCTGGACCCTTCTCTATTCTGTGGCTCTTCTGTGAGGCTTCGAACTCTAACCGTGGTTCAGCTTCCGAGCAAGACACTTCCTGCTCCAGCTCCACTCTTGGACAAAGCTGTGTGCTGGGCCACTTCCTAGGCCACGTTAATCAGCTGTGGTGGGACAGAGGCACCCAGACGCTTTACCCAGTGACCGCGTGTGGTGGCTCACAACGGCAGCGCCCGCAGTCAGGGTGGACACGAGGCCGTGGCAGGCGCTTTGTATACTTCATCTACCTCTTTAATAAGTGACCTGCGAGATAGGTCATTTACCAGATGAGGAAATTGCGGCTCAGAAAGGTAAGGCAGCTTTCCCAATGTCACACAGCAGTGAGTAGCAGAGCCAGCCTTGAAACTCAACAGCAGGGGCGCCTGGGTGGCTCAGTCGGTTAAGCGTCCGACTTCAACTCAGGTCATGATATCGCGGTCCCTGAGTTGGAGCCCCGTGTCGGGCTCTGGGCTGATGGCTCGGAGCCTGGAGCCTGCTTCGGATTCTGTGTCTCCCTCTCTCTCTGCCCCTCCCACGTTCATGCTCTCTCTCTGTCTCAAAAAATAAATAAATAAATAAATAAACGTTAAAAAAAAAAGTAAAAAAAAAAAGAAACTCAACAGCAAAGCCTGGGCTACCTCTCCCCGGCCACACTGCTTCAAGTCACACCACTTCCCCAACGGGACTCAGGGCATGGGGTTTCTTCCAAATTGGAACTCAGTTATTCCTGGCAGCACTCGAGCTCACACATGCAGGGACGTGAGATCCGGGGTTTCTGATGAGAAAGAAAATAAGGACAAGCTGGCAGAGTCAGAAAATGGGTTAGGCCAAACCCAAACTTGAATTTTTATTCCCATAAAATAGCTAATGGCCTTCTTGCATTTTTAAAGGTGGACTTTTGTTTGTTTATTCAGTAAGCAAATGATCATGCACGCCTTCTCTGCACCAGGCCCTGGAAGAGGACAGACCAACACATGGCCTTAGGAACCGGGCTCCCTGCAGTTCTCCCATGTGGCCAGCAGGGGGGGGCGGGTGCCAGCTCAGCGCCAGGCAGAAACCCGGCAGGTCTGGACTTCTGGCCGATTGGAGTAGGGCTCCAATCAGCTGGGCTGCCACAGAATGCCAGAGACAGAGAAGTCCCGGCTGTCCTTTCAGGTCTTTGGAGCTACAATGGGGGTGCCCCGGGAAGACCTAAGAGCAGTCCTGAAGAACGGTTCTGGGAAGGTGAGGAATGAACAAGGGAAGCCCTAGGTAGAAACAACCTGTTCCATAAACTTTCCAGGGGGGTCAGAGGATCCGGGAAGCGGCAGGACCTCAGGTGCAAAACAGCCCCCCTCTGACCACAGCCGACCCCCCCCCCCCAGTGACCAGGACTGAATCGTGGGACCCCACCTCCAAGCCAACATTGTGCTGTCCTCAGTGGAAAGAAGGAAGGTCCCTAACCTTTCTCTTACACCAGAGTAGGGTGGAAGGCGCCTGAGACATCTGGATAGATTCGCAGGAGCGAACAAGGCCGCGGACAGTTGGCAAATCCACCCAGGACCCGGGACTGGGACCGAGCTGAACGAACCGTTCAAGGTGGAACTGCCAGCTTGGTGCTCTGTCTCCACGTCCCACAGACGGGCCACAGGGGCCGCACGTCCGCATGCTCGTCGCTCCCCTGATGCGGAGAAAGACACGAAAGCCGGGTGACTGGGCCGGGCCATTCTGCGCTGCACTGTGCTGGAGAATCAAAGGCTGACCAGCCAAGAACAAAAACCATCATCCCCAGTGACCCCTTTCGACTATAAGATGAGGAATTTGGAGGCGCCAACCGGGGTGGGGTTGGGGGGGGGGGGCTCAGTCGGTTAAGCATCTCTCGGTTTGGGCTTCGGTGGTGGTCTCACGGTTTGTGACATCGAACCCCGCGTTGGGCTCTGCACTGACAGTGTGGGGTCAGCTTGGGATTCTCTCTCTCTCTCTCTCTCTCTCTCTCTCCTCCCCCTCCCCAATTCATGCCTGTTCCCTCTCTCACCCACAAAATAAATAAAAATACACTTAAAAAAAAAAAAAGAAAATTTGGAGGAAATTTCTCACATTCTCCCTAGTGCATACATTCTGGAGTTCTTGGTTTGGGGGAAGTGAAAACGATGAAACCAGTTTTTCCACTTTCTTAACCTAAGCCACTATTGGTCATCTTGTTTTCAAGGCAACAACAAAATCCCATGAAAATTCAAAATCCAAATCCAATGAGGCACCACAGTGAACTCTGCTGCATTATTAATTTTAAAAATTCTAACCAGGACGTAAAGGAAAGACAGAACACAGACGATGACAAGTGACTCTGTGCTAAAACTGAATCACGTGACCACGCTGAGGGGTGGGGGTAAAAGGAGCCGACCTAAGCACCTGTGCACAGGGCTGGAGGCTGTAAGGCTAAACACTAAGTGAGCTGTCCACACACACTGTGCTCTAGATGGCAATTTGTTCCTCCCAGGGCTATATATTCAGACTACCTTATATGTATGCTAGGATTGAACAACTATAGACATTTCATAGTTTATTTATTTTTGAGCGAGGGACAGGGAGAGAGAGAATCCCAAGCAGACTCCATGCTGTCAGCACAGAGCCCAGTGCGGGCTCGAACTCCTGAACCGTGAGATCGCTACCTGAGCCAAAATCAAGAATCAGATGCTTAACCGACTGAGCCACCCAGGCACCCCCTGGGTACAAATATTTTAGACAGTAAGAGCCAGGTTTCCTCCCTGGAGGAGGAGAGCAGGACGTTTGGAATGAGCTCTTAGAGCTAGGCTGCAGTCAGAATGCTGGTCCCAGCTTATGCTTGTTCTAAAGATATATACAGAAAGGAACAGAAGTGGGTGTGGGTGTGGGTGTGAGTGTGGGTGTGGGTGTGGGTGTGTTATACACATAGAAGCCTAGAAGCAGGGATGCCTCTGCTTCAGTGAGCACACCCACTGTCCTGAGCTTTATTTCTACACCCAATTGTACAGTAAGAGGAACCAGGGCTCCTTGATTGCTGGTCAATTCTGGGGCTGAGACAAGGGAAATACAAGGTGACAGGATGAGTCTGGAGCCTCTTGTGGTTCCACCAGTGAGAATGGGCCAAAGGGTAAAAGAAAAAGGAAGGGATCAAGAGAGGGAGGGAGGCAGAAGGGGGGGGGGAGTAGGAAGGGAGGAAGGAAGGAAGGAAGGAAGAAAGGGAGGAAGGAAGGAAGGAAGGGAAGAAGGAAGTAAGGAAAAGAGGGAAGGAGGGAGAGAGGAAGGAAGGGAGAGAGAGAAAGAGGGAGGGATGCAGGGAGGAAGGAAGGGAAGAAGGAAGGAGGGAGGGAGGAAGGGTAGAGGGAAAGGAGGGAAGAAGGGAGAAATAAAGAGCATGGAACCCTATCAAAAGGACACAGGCACCAACCTGAAAGAGCCCCCGATCACAGTAATAACCACTGGATGGTGTAGTGGCTTGAATTGTGTTTCCTAAAAAACATGTTGAAGTCCTGACACCTGATGCCTGCGAACGTGATCTTATTTGAAATCAGGGTTTTGCAAACGTAATCAAGTTAAAATGAAGCACACAGGACTATGGTGGGTCCTAAATCCAATGACTGGCGTCCTCATGAGAAGAGCGGACAGGCACACACACAGGAAAGACGGCCATGGAAAGACAGAGGTAGAGATTGGAGGGGAGCAGCCACAGAGCAAGGGACACTGAGGATTGCTAGCAACCAGCAGCAGCTAGGAGCGAGGCACGGAACACACTCTCTCGGCTTCGGAAAGAAGGAGCGCTGCAGACCCCACAGTCTCAGCCTTCTGGACTTCTAAATGGGGAAAGAATAAATTTCTGTGGTTTCAGTCCACCCAGTTTGTGGCAATTTGTTACATGAGCCCTAAGAAACTAATACAGATGGCAGAACTAATGGGTGAAACCTTAAGTGGAAATAGGATACCTGCCTCATCTCAAAGGCTCTCCTCTCAAATGTTAATTGCGACAGGGAAAAAATGGTGACTTTACCAAAGTGAAAGCTGATGGCCGTCGCCTTGACCAAAGGATGGAAGTTAACATCACTAGTAACCTGTACGGACATCACGCCCCCCTGCTGTGATGCAGTGGGAAAGGCACATGGGATCCTTCCCGGAACACGGACCCTCAATCCAGTCGGGAGAAACAACTGGCCAACTTACACTGAAGGGCATCCTGCAAAATAACAGAATGGTACAGAGTAAAGCATCAAGATCATAAATCCCAAGAAAAGAGATGAGGGACGATCACAGCTCAGAGGAGACCGGACGACCAAAGGCAGTGAGTGATCCCAGGACACTATTGGAACGACTGGTGTGGCTTCACCAGTAGCATTGTACCCGCGTTAATGTCTTAGTCTGGATCACTGGTCTCCAGTGACGTAAGATGCTGACATAGAGGGAAACGGGGTGAAGGGCACACAGAAACTCTTTGCACCGACACTGCAACTCTTCTATATATTCAGAGTGATCTCTACATCTTAAAAGGAATCAAGGGTTGGGGAGGGCTGTTGCTGGGGAGAAGCAGGGGTTGAAATCCAGCGGGGAGAGTCAGGCAAATCATCACGGGTCAATTCGGACCCAAGAAATCGGGCACGGCGCTAGCCGAGCGCCACACGAGCCTTACCCGCTCCCATCACATTCTCAGGGCCCCCGGGGCACCGACAGCTCGATCGTTCAAACACCACACAATGTGTTCAACGTTTTTATTTTTAACTCTGTTTTGGTAGTACAAAAGTCGTAAAAGTACAAACCAGACAGTTAAAAATACATCTGACACTCAAAATGGTGCAAAATTTCCTTTACAAATTTTTACATCAAGGTCGTAGCCAACTCACGCGTTACACCAGAAGTTAGCCCATCGTTAGTGTTTTGTACAGTAAGTTTGTTGTGGACCCCGATCCTTCTAAAGAAGGAAGAAAAACACAAGCCCTGTAAACATCAGTTGCTTTGGGAACACTTAAGAATTATTAGTAAAAAGCTTATGTGTTAACACATTGAATGCATAACTTTTGGCATATTTGGAAGCCGGCCAGACAAACTGCTCAAGTATTAGAAAATATTTAAAACGTACTCTTGGTATAAACACAATTTTAAATATGTTTGAGTATTCTCTTGCCTGTTGTATTGCTATAAAAAAAGTGCTCTGACCTGAATAAAATTAAAAAATAATTAAAGCTGAAGAATATCTGACATTTTATTCCTCACCACTTGAGGGCGTGATATTTTTAAAGCCAAAAACGGTGCTTTATTTTTAAAAACTAAAACTATTGGCCTAGACCACACATAGAGTATTTACACTAATACACACCCCCAGAATTCCTATGTCGCTCCTTGCTGGACCTCAGTGGAATCTTTTTTCCATACTGACCTCCTCTAGTCCACTGTGTGTTACATACGCACACACAGCTCGTATTAGTTGTCAGTTTAAAAAAAAAAAAAAAATCACATGAAATCGAACCTACCATTCATTTCAAAGGTTGGGAATTTTTAATTTCGATGCCAGAAACAATGGAATGAGTATATTTATGGGGAATAGTTTACACTACATTTTTATGGAAATCCTCCTCTTGGGAGTGAAGTGAGAAAGATGCTCTTTCTCCCCGAGATGAAAGAAGTGCCCCGGGGCATCCATCACCCCAACACTGACGGCAGGTCTCTGGGCTCCTGGCCCCGGGCCCCGGCCTATCATAAATGTGCTACTAACTCCGCCCTGGTTCTTTCAGGTGTTTCATAAACTACAAAGCTAAAAATAATAATAATAAATAAAAGTGAGGTTTTCCAGGCATACAGGGGAAATGCAACCATTAAGAGTCTTTTAAATAACACGCATTGGTTAGAAGATGGAAAATAGAAAAAGCCCAAGGAAAACGTGCCAGAGGAAGGTACGGGCCCATCCTGCCTCAGAAGTCAGGTGTTTTTGTGTTATTTTGTCCCCGGGTTATCAAAACAAGCATTTTTGTGTTTTGTTTTTAGACACTTTAAACTATTTCCCCCCTTTATTCAATGGACTAAATAAGAATTGCTTAGTGCAAGTTAAAAAAAAAAAAAACAAAACGCCCTCAATATTTTGTAAGTGACCTGGGAGTGGCACGGTGGTGGCAGGAGTCAATGCAGAGTCCTTGGTCCAGGAATCCAAAGTCTGGCATGTGGTGCCATCTGACTCCATGATGTCTCGGGGGGCCAGTTTCTCAGGACGAGGCCAGATGATCTGCAAGGACCTTTCACCACCAAAGCCTCATCTTTATCTCTTGTAACAGTGAAGCTCTCAGAGGATCTTCTTGTAACCAGTTGCAAAATGAGATCCACGGGTGGCGACAAGAGTGTGCGTGTGCACAGATGTGCATGTGTGCATGCGCACATGCACACACATACACACGGAAACACCTCCAAGCATCGGCTCGATTGCACACGAATAGTTCCCCTACACACAGTGATCATACAGGAAAAACTGCAAAATGTACACCAAGGCCAGTAATGGGAGATGGGGAGGTATGGTGGTTGGGAAAGTTCTTAAATGAGCTCTTTTCTTCACTGGAAATGCAATACATTTTCCATCAGACTTTTAAACCCAAAACTTGATTCAAAGCAAACTGAATTCTGTATCCAGCACAGCACAATATTCCCTTGGAGCTTCTATCCACATGCCTGCAGACTCCACAATAGAAACTTTATAGAAATTTTAAAAACCTCCCCAAGCAATTTCTTATCTTGTAAGTCCTCAGTGTCTTAAAACTCTTCAAATAAAGTCACCCCTGCAAGGGAAAACAAAAAGGTAAGGCTTTACGGAAGGTAAACATCCTATCACATATTAACCTGTGTGGATATTTAAAAACACAGAGGAATTGTAATCAATCCTGACCCCACCCCACCCCACCCCACTGTGTTCCTTCCTGGGACCATTATTACATTTCTTCTAGAATCCAGTCTAAAGAAATATAAGTACCACAATTTCAAAAGGACCTCATTATCGAGGTTTTATAAACCAAGAAAGAAGAGAATTTGAGAACCACAGTAGACTAAGGGTACCAGTCTGTTTCAACAGGAGTTTCTACGGTGAAGGACTGGTCGGGCATTCTCCCCCAAGTCGTGTATCACTTCTTCTCAGGACCGTGCTCTTTAACTCCCCAGCCACATTCTGCCAAGTACGAGCAGTGGGACGAATGTGTTCAGTCACAACGAAACTTCTATGTATCAGATAAGGTGTCTTTCCCAAGCGGCACCAGACAGGGTTAACTCTGGGTCTCTACTGGGCACACAAGGCATCTTGGCTGGGATTTCACTGGGCAAATAAGAACACAATGATGAAAGGGCCCAATCCTAGGTGTTCATTGTAGCTCGAGGGCTGCATTGTGTCTTTAAGTTCTAACAACTGGTCCGTCCGTGTCAATGTCTACATTTATATTACAGATGAAGCCCCTGATAAACTTGTAAAACAGTTTTCTATTTTTCAAGGCTGTTTTCTTTTTTTTTTTAATTTTTTTTTTTTTTCAACGTTTATTTATTTTTGGGACAGAGAGAGACAGAGCATGAACGGGGGAGGGGCAGAGAGAGAGGGAGACACAGAATCGGAAACAGGCTCCAGGCTCCGAGCCATCAGCCCAGAGCCTGACGCGGGGCTCGAACTCACGGACCGTGAGATCGTGACCTGGCTGAAGTCGGACGCTTAACCGACTGCGCCACCCAGGCGCCCCAAGGCTGTTTTCTGTTGTTGTTTTTACAAACATCTCCAAGTGACAGACAGTTATATGCCCGTGTACGTTCCGGTTTTGCAGGCTGGGAAAACTTAGGACATGACTGAGATTCTAGTTCTGCCTGTGTGTGTTGAAACACACATATCACATAGGCCAACGTATACCAGGTTAGGGAATGAAGCATTCTCCCCTCTGCCTGCAAACACCAAAAAAAACAAAAAACAAACAAACAAACAAAAAAAAAAACCACCCAGATGAAACCAACTTGCAGAAATAGGAAGAATAAAACTAAAGAGGCATCTTAATTTAAATGTTACTTTGTACTTACAGCTCCTTCTTCAAGATCTAACATTATCCATATTATCCTCTTCTGTAATACTGTCATTTACAGTATTCATAATAATTATGAGAGAGAGAGAGAGAGAGAAGAAGAGAAAGAAAAAGAGAGAGAGATTGCCCAAATGAAAAGATTTGGGTAAAGGATTCTTCTCTCCTTAGCTAAAAAGGAAGTAAAACACTGTCCCCTAGAGGGTTTTTTTTTTTTTTTAGTGTTTTATTTATTTTTGAGAGAGAGAGCATGAGCGGGGTAGGACAGAGAGAGAAGGGGACAGAGGATCTGAAGCAGGCTACACACTGACAGCAGTGAGCCCATGTGGGGCTCAAACTCACAGGCCGCAAGATCATGACCTGAGACGAAGTCAAGCGCTCAACTGACCGAGCCACCCAGGCGCCCCTGCCTTTTTTTCTTATGTTTTATTTTATTTATTGTTTGAGAGGGGAGGGAGAGGCAGAGAGAGAGAGAGAATCTTAAGCAGGCTCCACACTCAGGGCAGAGCAGGACGCGGGGCTCAATCATACAACCAACCATGAGATCCTGACCTGAGCGAAAATCAAGAGGCAGACGCTTAACTGACTGAGCCACCCAGGCACCTCTGGAGTTTTTGATTATACATGAAAACAAGAATTCCCTACCCTGCATAGCTATAGCCTAGCACGGCCAAACCATGGATCTGTACCGTAGCACTGAACAAAGGCAAGCGTGGGAATACTTGCATTTGAGAGTTGATGGATATGAAAGATGTTAGCAAGGGAAAAGGTAGAAAAGGCAAAGATGGAAAAATAGAAAAATGGTCCTAAAAGACAAAACAGTAAAAAGTAGGAGCGAAATTTCGAAACTAAACTACAAACTAGGTCATTGTCTACAATATAGGGAGTCAACTATTTTTATGTCTCCTCCTTTTATCTTCTGCTCCTTTAGACCTAAATTTTTTTGCATCAAGGGAAACAAGGAGGTCAAGGGCAAGGAATGCAAGGGCCTGGAATGCAACGTTTCATCACAGTAAGCGTTTTCGATCCAATATAGGAAAACTTCCAACTTAGAATTCTTTGTACGATGTCACCGACTGTGAACAAACAGTGGGCACGACTGAGGGCTGGGCTAAGGCAGGATCTGGAGCCGGAGGCCTGGATTTGAATCCAGACCCCTAGACTCTAATCCAGCCCCCTGTGACTACCTGGGGAACCCTGGGCCGCTCTAGAGCATTTCCTCAAAGGGTTGTTGGTGGTTTTGCAAAAGCACACGATGCTTAACACAGGGCCAGCAGTCAGTACGCTCCCCAAGACTAGCTAGTATGATCGTTACCGTCATCCAAATGCCCTAAACTATCATGCTGGCTTCAACGGCTGCATTTTGTGGCTGGTTAAAATTGTACCAGATGCAGTCTGAGAGACGAAGCGGAAGATACAATTTGCTGCTTAACGGCCTCACGACTAGTAGCCGACACTAAACCGGAAAAGGAAAGTTAACCTTTCTAAAAACTCTATTAAAGCTACCCGGCACTGATACGCGCTTCTGGGCTCTCCCTCTTCAAAAACACGTGTTTATGGAAAGACGGCACTCCACCAGTACAGAGGCTCTCCATTTCCAGGTAAAGACCTCTTCTATCAGAATGACCATCTCGGGCAAAGAAGACGCCACCCCCTCTAGGGCTTGTACATTTCCAGCTGTGAACTCACGTGTGGGGCTGTGTCACGGGCGCATTTCCACATCGCTAAATTTCTTCTCACCGCATCCTCCAGTCGTGAATACATTCGCGTGGAGAAACAAACACATACTTTTAAATGCTATTTCTCCGACACAGCACATTAACATTAAAAGGTGCCTTCCTTGAGGTCTCACAGCGGTCAGACACCATGGGTGGGCCAGCAGCAGTCGGTGGACTGTGAGAAAACCCTCCGCCCACCCATTATTCTCCGTTCCCATCACCAGGGGACCCTACCACAGTAACAAGCCAGACTTTTCTCTCTCTGGGGATAATTTGGTGATTACTGTCTCACATACGAGTGCTCAAGCTGAAAGAAGTTCAGCAAAACTTCCTTACAATGAAAAGACGATTGGGAAATCCCAAGCGTGACCATGTCCCCTCATAAAACAAGCCTGATGGAGAGAGATCAGAAAAGGTTTATCTGGAAAGAAGGAAGAGGTCATTCTGATTATAAAGATAAAGCCCTAATTCCATTATTATATTATGGTTCCACGGAAGCCACAATACAGCACATCTTCGATGAGGACGTACATGTACCTTGTTAAAAAAGGACTCTCCAGAAAAACAATAGCTGGTCCCTTTAAAAAATAGAAACATGTTTTAAAAAACATGGACACTGAACACTAAGACCTCCAAGGACAGGGAGTTAAGGAAGGAAAACACAATCTGATTAATAATAACAGTAGCTGACATTTACAGAGTGTTTTCCATGTGCCAGGCACTGCCACGCTTGGTATTCTAGAATCGTTAACTCAATCTTTCCAATGACTCCACGAGTCAAGGACGATCCCATTTTCATAGGAAGAAACGGAGGCTTCCAAGTTCAATAACTTGCCCACAGCCACACAATTAAGAATGGTGAGGTAGCAGTTGTACGCCATGCAGCCAGACCTGGAAGCCCACCCACTCACCCCCACGCTGCACTGGCACACCAGTCCCCACGGGAACAGCCACAGCGTCACTGAGATCTTCCGGTTCCTTCGCTTCCTGTTCCCCACCTGTGTGGGGGGCAACAGACGGGAAACGCAGAAACTGGAAACCTGGTCCGGCCACTCTCTAGGGAGAGGGCGGCTCTTCTAGTTCATCGTAGCTACACAGGAACCCGCAGAGGCTCAGACCCTGAGAACATCAAAAGTGCACCTGGAACATGGCACGACATGAATAGATACAAGGCTCCGGCATCGCAGAGCTGGATTAAGACTTTCCTAGAACACATTTCAATGAAATGGAGAGGGCAAGTTGTTTATAGAAGCAGAGCTAAGATTAGAACAGTAATATTCATACTCAAAGTCTTACAGCAACACATACGTGATCTTTCACCAGTAATCTGTGACCCTTCGAGACTCTAACTTCCTAATTAATTTTTTTTTTTTAACGTTTATTTATTTTTGAGACAGAGAGAGACAGAGCATGAACGGGGGAGGGGCAGAGAGAGAGGGAGACACAGAATCGGAAGCAGGCTCCAGGCTCCGAGCCATCAGCCCAGAGCCCGACGCGGGGCTCGAACTCAGGGACCGCGAGATCATGACCTGAGCTGAAGTCAGACGCCTAACCGACTGAGCCACCCAGGCGCCCCTCTAACTTCCTAATTAAAGGATTACCTTCTACTAGGCTCTCCTGAACACTCTGTGGTTATATGCCCACAGGTCATTTTGCTGAAAATGTGAAGGCGGTACTGCCTGCATCGAGGGGCACCTTAGCCGGTGCGGGGAAATGGATGATACCAGAAGGTACTTGGTGTTTGCAGTCCTTTAAATCTTGCTCTGGTCTAAATTGTGTGTTACATTTTATAAATTAATATTAATGCCTTCCTATTTTTTATACGTTCGTTTACGTTTGAGAGAGAGACAGAGAGAGAGAGCTAGTGCAAGCAGGGGGAGGGCAGAGAGACAAGGAGAGACAATCCCAAGCAGGCTCCACACTGTCAGTGCAGAGCCCAATGCGGGGCTCAAACTCACAGACCTTGAGATCATGACCTGAGCCGAAACCAAGGGTCGAACGCTTAACACACTGAGCCACCCAGGTGCCCCAGTGCCTTCCTATTTTAATAAAGTCTCCACATTTAATAAAAAGCTAATGCAGGCTAATGGATAGATCTATGGTACACTAGCTAATCAGTGACGTCTCTTTAAGTCAGCCGTTCCTCAGGATGATACGCAGCACCTTCTTTAGAAGCAACTCAAATGCTACTTAAAAAACTGCCAATTCTTTGGACTGCACCCATGACCTACGAAGTCAGGATTGAGGGGACTGGAGCCCAGGACTCCCCTTTCTTACCAGGTGCCTTAATGCACATAGAAAGGTTTAAGCCAGGAGATAAAACCCAGTACTGTTTGTCAACTGATAAAAACCACAAGAATTAAGTTCACTTCCAAAGGGCAAAGCCTGCAAACACAACCCTACAAAGTCAGCTGAGGACAAAAACTGTATCAAAGAAATGGAGGAGGAAACAGATATGAAGCATTTCAAGACTCAACTATTAATAACAATCTCGGCAACTCAATCTGAATTACAACATTTTATAGCTCAGAAATCTTACACTGAACTATTAACTACAAAAATTTGACGCAGTCTCAACTACAAAATCGTGGGATTACAGAATCATTTTTTTAAAGTTTATTTATTTTGAGAGAGTGAGCAAGCAGGGGAGGAGCAGAGAGAGAGGGAGACAGAGAGAATCCCAAGCAGGCTCTGCGCTGTCAGCGTGGCACCCGACGCAGGGCTCGAACCCACGGACAGTGAGATCGTGACCTGAGCCAAACCCAAGAGTCGGACACTTAACCAACTGAGCTACCCAGATGCCCCAGGATCATTTTTTAACTTCCTTCATAATAGTTTGGAACTAGAGTTCAGCTCATTTGCAGACGTCTATTTTAATGATCAGATGAGTGTGCTAGCATCACACCTGTTAAGAAACCACTGAGTGCCAGCTGTGTACATATGGCCACCTGCAGGCGTGACAGAAGGTAAGACACGGTCTAAAATCTCAAAGAGCTTGGTGCTTATACAGGGAAGTGTTAAGTGATCAGCTTCAACCCAAGACAAAACGAGAGACGTTGTGTATCATTTCTTAAACAAAACTGGGGTATTTTATAACTTGCTTTTTCAGCTAATGATAGAGAGTAAATGCTCTACTGTACCAACGAAGCAGCTCCGCTCAGGGATGCAACAGTGCCCATCCCCCTCCACCCTCTTCAACATCAAGTGCTAACCAGGGAAACCACGTGAACCAGCCGGCCCGGAGGTCTCAGTTTACTTATGTTTATTCTTTGAATGCATGTGACTAATTACTTACAGTGTCCCTTTCACTCTCGGAAGAGTTCCATTTTGAATATAAGTTATATCATCATTGCTAGTGTTAACATTCATCTTCGCCAACAGAAAAGCAAAAAGCAATCTCATTATTTTAGTTTGTATTTATTTGAGTATTAGGAAGTTTGGGCATTTCCCATTGACCATTGTGTCCTTTCATGCATTGCAAGGGTTCTGCAACCAACTCCAGTGTGTGTGTGTGTGTGTGTGTGTGTGTGTGTGTGTGTAGGCAGGGTTTCTCCCACACCACAAAGTAATGTTCAAGACAACTGATGGGTGTCCTACAATTCAACTCAATCCTACCTCTACCTACCTGATGATACCACCAGATCCCACAGGTTAAGGCTTCAATCCCACCAGCGGACTGCCCTCTGCTTCAGATACTAATTTCAAATCCAGATTGGTACCTGTACTTCTGACCAACTGGCTATAGTCAGAGATTCCCACAAACCCCTCCATGGATTCAACTAATTTTCTAGATTGGCTCACAGGGCTTAGAAAGTGAGTTTATTCACTAGATTACCAGTTTATTACAAAGGATATTAAAGGACATAAATCAACAGCCAGATGAAGAGATACATAGGCCAAGGCCCCGAACAAAGGAGTTTCTGTAGAGTTAGGATCTTGGACACGCACGGGGCCCAGCACAATGGCATGTGGAAGTGTTCTGGTTCACAAACCTGGAAGCTCTCCGAACCCTCCCTTTTTGAGTTTTTAGGGAGGCTTCATTACAGAAGGATGGCGCATTAAATCACTAACCATTGGTTGCCCTCCAGCCCCTCTCCCTTCTCTGGAGGTTGGGGGTGCAGTGGGAATACTAAGAGTTCCACCCCTCTAATCAGATGGTTGGCTCCCTAGCAAAACCCTCCCCATCCTTTGGTTACCTGGGGGCTTTTCAAAGTCACTTCATTAACATAAAACAAAAGACATTTTATAGTTCTCATCCCGTAAGAAATTTCAAGAGTTTTATTAGCTCTGTACAAGAAATGAGGATCAACTATATATTTCTTATTATAAAATTTTTTTAATGTTTACTTATTTTTGAGAGAGAGAGAGACAGAACGCGACCAAGGAAGGGGCAGAGAGAGAGGGGACATGCAGAATCTGAAGCAGCTCCAGGCTCTGAGCTGTCAGCACAGAGCCCAACGCAGGGTTCGAACTCGGGAACAGCGAGATCATGACCTGAGCTGAAGTGGGATGCTTAACGGACTGAGCCACCCAGGTGCCCCTAGCTTTTTGTTATCAACTGTGAGCAACTTTTTAATGTATGGGGGCCAATTCAGGAGAAATAAAAATGCTTATAGGTATTTTCCACTCAAAATTTAAATAGCTTTTTTAAGTAGCATAGAGAAGAAATACATATTCCTACAAATTATATTCTCTTCTTTATTGAATGAATAGAACCAGTAACAAATTTTTCACTCCTTATAGCTTTGAAACTTCTGACATTAGATTTGGATCTTACTGAAAAGTCTGAAGGCTGCTCTTTACTAAGTTCTTATACTCGCAGCAATTTAAATGTGTTCATATATTTGGCAACAATGGGTTTCCCAAGTGACAATAACTGAACACTTGTGACTTACCAGCCCTTTGGGATGGTGAGATTCAGAGCACTTTATTCCAAATAAAATGTACCTGACATCAAAAGTTATTCTGTATCTAACGGGGGCACCTGAGTGGTTCAGTTGGTTAGGCATCCAACTCTTGATAAATCAACTCAGGTCATGATCGCATGGTTCGTGCGATCGAGTCTCACATTGGGTTCGGTGCAGACAGTGTGGAGCCTGGTTGGGATTCTTTCTCTCCCTCTTTCTGTGTTCCTCCCTCGTTCATATCCTTCTCTCTCTCTCTCTCTCTCTCTCTCTCTCTCTTTCTTTCTCTCTCTTTCAAGATAAATAAATAAACTTAAAAAAAAAAGTTATTCTGGGGCGCCTGGGTGGCTTGGTCGGTTAAGCGTCCGACTTCGGCTCAGGTCATGATCTCACGGTCCGTGGGTTCGAGCCCCGCGTCAGGCTCTGTGCTGACAGCTCAGAGCCTGGAGCCTGTTTCAGATTCTGTGTGTCCCTCTCTCTCTGCTCCTCCCCTGTTCATGCTCTGTCTCTCTCTGTCTCAAAAATAAATAAACGTTAAAAAAAAATTAAAAAAAAAAGTTATTCTGTATCTGGAAAAACAAGGGTTCACTAGGGAATTATTTAAATGCAATTCAGCAGTTCCCTATTAGTCTCAATACATCTATGATTCAACAGGTATACTGGCTACAGGTAGCTTTCTAAAAAGGAAAGCCAAACTAGTTAGACATTGCCTCTCCTGGCTTGTGAGCCAGAGGTTCAGCCCACTGAGAATCAAATGAAACACTACAACACCTATGTCTAACCTGGCCTCTCGGCACCTCAGGAAAAATTTTAAACCTCAAAAACAGTAATTTTTCACACGTTAGTTTGCTAAGTGTTTAAATAAGGCTTGCCTGATACAGTAATAATATCTAGCATTTGCCGGTTTAGCACTTACTAAGTGCCAAGGAATGACATCCCTGAGGTAGGTGATACTGTTACTATTATCCCCACTTTACAGGTGGAGAAGCTGAGGCATCAGAGGCGGAAGTTGTCCAGGGCTACACAGCTAACAAGTGACAGACCAGAACTTGAGCACGAGGAGCCTGATTCCAGAACCTACGCTGTGGGGTTCCTTCAGCATCCTCTGTCCTGCTTACCTCTAGCAAACAGGCACTATTACTTACTTAAGCTATTTAATGTTAGTAGATTCGAAGCCTCAAGTTACAAATTAAGAAAACTAAAACTCCCAGTTACAACCATTAATTCCCTTTTCCTTCTAGTTCTAGGCAAAAATGTCTCCAAAAGCCTTTCATTTTCTGCCTCTGTCAAGCCCCCACAGGCCTGTGTCCGGATGGGCCAGTCTCCAGGAGCCTCCAATGCTGAGTTTCTGTGTTGAAAAGGACAGAGGTCACAGCCCCCTCTTTCTTAAGTCCTGTCAAAGGACTGACAGGCTACAGAGGAAGAGGAGCTGAGTTCTCTTGAGGGGTCAGCGGGTCAACTTCCGGTCAAAAAACAGGAGGGGCCCTGGAACAGACACTGCGGAGGGAGAAGCACGCAGGGGACACACAGACAGACAGCTTGCTTTAGTGGCAACTGGAAGTCAACCAACAAGAAAAACCTCTGGGCCGCCACACTGTCTGAATCCTGAGAATACTCAAGAATACGTTTCAGTCTCTTCTGTCCACACAGCTGGGGAAGGAGAGCTCTGAAAGAACGTCATCGTTGACCAGCGAAGTATGTTTGCAGGTCCACCAAAACCCTCACGTTATCTCCATACATGTCTTGGAGCAACTCCCAGTAACAAACAGGGCACATCACTTGTAAACAGTGTGCCCAGCACTTGCACTCGGCAGGGCTCAACCAATGGGGGAGAGTAAAAAGTCAACAGTCCCTGGGACCTATTAGCCATCAACCTCAACAGCAAGCAAGGTGCAGACAAATATCTACGTTCATCTTCCTCCTTGGAGGAAGGGGCAAAAGAGGGAGCTGTACATACACGTGTGTTGCATACACGCGTATATGCATAGAATACTCCTGAAAGGACAGAGGACACCAGTAATCATGGCTCCCTGCCGGGAAGACTTCATTGCAGTGAGGAGGAAGGGCTGCAAATTGGGTGAAGAATTCGCGGTTTTCAAAGACTTATTTTTCACCCTGCAGCCTTTTATGCTGCTTGAATATTTTATTGTGTGCATGTCTTATTTCTCAATTCTTAAAAAATAATTCAAGTTCGGGGCTACTGGGTGGCTCAGTCGGTTAAGCATCCGACTTCGGCTCAGGTCATGATCTCGCAGTTCGGGAGTTCAAGCCCCGTGCCGGGCTCCGTGCTGACAGCTCAGAGCCTGGAGCCTGCTTCAGATTCTGTGTGTGTGTATGTGTGTCTCTCTCTCTGCCCCTCCCCCGCTCATGCTTGGTCTCTCTCTCTCTCTCTCTCTCTTAAAAATAAATAAAACATTAATAAACAAAATCTTTAAAAATAATAATAATAATTCAAGTTCAAACTCTTGTAAAAACCAATTCACCAGAGACAATGAGGGAAATGAATTGCCAGGAAGTCCAGGCTCTGGAATCCATCACCGGCATGACCTTGAACAATATACATAACCTCTTAGGAGCTCCCTCCTCTGACAGGAGGGGACAAGGAGGCATGGGGAGAAAAGTCCTACATAAAAACTAGAACCGAAGCTCCGAGGAAGCATGGCCTTTGTCTGTCCACCTTCCACATTTCTATGTCCCTAAGGCCTGGCACAGAGCCTCACACATAGTAGCGGCTCAATAAATACTGTTAAAAAATCTAACTGTACCTGAATTGACCTGAATTGGCAATCACAGCTCCTCTGAGAACTCAAAGTCTATGATCTTAGCGAACCTGTAAGAAAACAGAATTGCTCACGACCTGAACCTGATGCAGGCACAGCTCTAACAGCCAAATGCCATCAGAGGGTCCCCATAGGAGACAAAAGGAGGCCATGCCTGGTGAAGGCGGATAATGTGACATGATCGCTGCTTTGACGCACAGGGCTGAGAGACTGAAGGAGGACTTTTTTTTTTTTTTCCTCAGAGAAAGTAAAGCTCCCTCAAACTCCAAAGCCACTGAACATGTTAGCATCAAATGTGGATTTCTACCCCTCCAAGCCCTGTCACTGCCTGAACCTGGGAGCTGGGCAAAAGTAATCGCTCTGAGCCTGGTTCTTCATCTGTAGTGTGGAGAGATTATCACCCATAAGGTTGCATCTAAATCTCTGTCCCTCACTCAGCTGTTCTCCTCATCTGGCCAGTTCCACCTGCCTGTTCTTCCCACTGAAAGGTCCCGGGCAGGCGTTAGCTTCCCTCCACTTACACGTTTCAGGTGGGCTCAGCAGGGACTTTCAGGCTCTTCCACACAGGGACACAGGCACCCACCCAAGTACTGCTTTTGCCCTTTAGAAACGTGCTCAGCAGCTAACAATCGAGGCAGGTGTTCCTATCTATGCCTACTTAAGTACAGTTTCTTCTCATATATTTCTAGGCATGGCCTCTTTAAAGCCAGCGAGTCAAATGAAGGGACTTTCATCAAACCTAAGCTAACTCTGGGGCACCTGGGTGGCTCAGTCAGTTAAGCATCCGACTTCGGCTCAGGTCATGATCTCACGGGTTGTGGGTTCAAGCCCCGTGTCGGGCCCTGGCTGACAGCTCAGAGCCTGGAGCCTACTTTGGATTCTGTGTCTCCCTTTCTCTCTCTCTCTCTCTCTCTCTCTCAAGAATAAACATAAAAAAAACTGAGATAACTTTTTTTGCTTTCTAAAAAAATGTATATTTTGCCCTGAAAAAATTACAAGCTCTGGATAAAAATATTAGCTAACAGGCAGTGCCTTAAGTCTCTCATCATCCTCTCCTTGCCTGGAGAGTTAACAAAAGAACAGCAATGCAAAGGACTACAAATAATGCAGCCTGACCTCATCAGGGAGGCCCCCGGGGGACCCTTCACTACACCCCAGTCATAGAGTTGAAAAGGAAGGAGGAGGAAAGGAAGGCACCAAAGGTCAGGCAAGCTGACCTTGTGATTGGCCCTGATGCTCAGGAGGCAGGGAGCACGATCCATGAAAGAGCCTTGTCAGAAAGAAGACTTTTATCCCAGAACAGAGCCCCAGCACAGCAGTTTTGCACAGAAAACTCGGTCCACACTACCTCTTAATTTAACCCGCCCTCTGATCTGTAGGATACGAAGAACTAAAGCCGGGAAAACCTTCTAACTGCCTTGTTCCTAATTCTGATTCCACCTCCAATAGGAGGGGATAGTTATTTCTAAATCCTCTTTAACACAGACAAGAAAATGGCCCAAATTCCGGAGAGACTTGCCAAACATTAACTGTTAAAATGTCGTGAGAGTCCAATGCTCTAATATTCTTTAGATTAAAATGTCACGAGAGTCCAACGCTCTAATATTCTTTAGAGGTAAGAAGGGATTCACAGAGCCTCAAGCTGATGCTTGAGAAATGGGCCAATAAATAAGACCAACCAAGAATGGGATGAAAATTATTGATGATAGTGAATATTTCGTAAATACTAACTCTGTGCCAAGGACAGACTGAGGAACAATATGTTACCTCACTGAAGTCCAACAACAACCCCGTTATAAAGATGAGGAACCTGAAGCCCGTAGGGGTTAAGCAGTCAGAAGCAGCACCGTTCAAATTAAGTCTAAAAACAGTTTAAAACTCAGCTTTTGGGGCGCCTGGGTGGTTCAGTCAGTTGAGCGTCCAACTTTGGCTCGGGTCATGACCTCGCAGTCTGTGAGTTCGAGCCCCGTGTCGAGCTCTGTGCTGACAGGTGGGAGCCCGGAGCCTGCTTCTGATTCTGTGTCCCCGTTCTCTCTCTGTCCCTCCCCTGCTAATGCTGGGACTCTCTCTCTCAAAAATAAGTAATAATAAAACATTTTTTTAAATAATAAAAATAAATAAAACTCAGCATTTAATCACTAAAATAAATTCCTGAAATAATCAATAGAACCACTCCAATAATAAAAGAGCTTAAAAAATAAAAAGCCATGTGTAATATTATGAATTTTTGTTTTGATAAAAAAGTGTTACGTACACTTTCCAAATCAATGTTTCAATAAGATCCTACCGTAAGATGCAAAAAGGAACACAAACGTCAGAAATGTGTGATATCAAACGCTTACGAGAGCCTCACTTTTAAAAAGCAAAAGAACAGTGATAATGAAGACAAGGCGGTGGCATTTGGAGGCTGAAAGCAATTTGATTTATTTAACTTCAAAGAACAAAAGCTTATTCTTCTAAGAAATCAAAACACATTTTCTGTGAAAAAAAAGAGACCATTTTAACCGCATTGCCAAAATAAATCAGGCAGAGAGCAAGTTAGATCTCACTACAAAAAAGACCTCAGGCCAGTGAAACAGGGGGAAAAAAATAAGGGGAAGAAGAAATGCCAACAACAGATTTTGTTTTTTAAAAAGAGAAGGAGAGAGAGAGAGAGAGATAAATATAAGTCTAGTTTCTAGTATCAATCCCTAATTTTAAAAAAAGGAACCAAGCCAAGGAGTAGATATGATTTCACATGTGAATATTTAAATCAATTTCTTCACTAAAAATCCAAATTTAAACGAAAGCATTTTTCAGGAAAAAACAAAACATTCAAAACTGTATACGAGGCTGTATGAAAGGTGCGAAACACTCCTGTCTTACTTTATTAGCTATATTCTGGCAAACCTTCCGATTCAGTCCTGAACCAGAGATTTGGGGCCCAAATGGAAAAATGTCAGGATTTCTCTAGCTGGAAAATCAAGTGATGTTAAATACCCAAAACATACCCTTTGGGGGTGGGGGGTGGAGCAGGGGGCGTGAGAAATATTAAAATACCTAGCAAGAAAAATTTTAATGAATAATTTTTTTACATGTCAATGACTATTCCTTTCCCTTCTTTTTCAAAATCCATTTTCATCAGACTTGGCCACTCAGCAGGCCCCAACTCCAGGAGGCTCTGACCACAGGGTCCACTTTCCCCAGACCCAGATGGGAGGTCAGGCCTGTGACTCCAGAACCCTGGCAGGGGGGCGGGGCTCTAAACTCCACCTTCTTCTTCCTGGTGACTCTGAACACGTCGCTTAAACTCTGTGCTTTCATTTGCAGAATCGGGCACTAACTAGCACCTACCTATTGCGTTGTGAGGATTAAATCAGCGAATATGTGCGATGTGCCTTTCAAAGCATGTCAGGTACATAGTAAATACTGGATATACAACAGGTATTTAAGTTACTCAATGGCTCATGAGCATTCATGATATAATTCTCTCCACTTCTGCGTTTGTTTGAAAATTTCCATAATAAAACTTTTTATTTTTAATTTCAAAACTAATTACAATAGAAGGCTCGGAAAACACATCCCCTTTCTAAGGTCATTCATGAGCTCGTTGTTGGCTTTGGATGGCTTAGTCCAATATGATTACCCTCTAGTAAGAAGAGCCAATTACACGCCAGACTCTGTTGCACTTGCCTTAAATCAATGAATTTAATGTCCTTATGTCATATTCAAGGAAAGTGGGTTTACATGGGAGTTAAGTACAATTTCCACGAGGTGAAGCTAGGATGTGAGACCACGTCTGCTGGTCAAATCCAATGTTCTCTTACGAAACCCTGGTGGATGATTGTGCACTTTGAAGAGAATATCAAACTGTAAATCAGATGTGGTCAGGACTTCAGATGATTGGACCAAATTCTCGTGGTCAGATACAGGCAGAATTTGGGCCAAGAAAACCATCTGAGCAATCCTAATTCTTGAAACCTTCTCACATCTCAAGTGCCCCTCTCTCCAGGCAGTCGGGCCAAGACTGAGCCTGACACGGGATCACACTGCACTTCCTGCCTCAGGGAGACCAGTGTCTTCTTACACGGGGTCTGCTCCAAGGGTCGACACATGGCCAGGCTGAGGACTCAAGGGCAAACTGTCGTCACGACCCATAGCTTTCTGTGCTGCTGAGAGGGCTGGGCCTTCCTCACCTTACACGTGGACAGCCAGGTGCTTCTCTTCTCAGGATTAAAGTCCTCACGACTTTAATCAGATTTACCTCTTATTTACCAAAGTCACTCACATTCCGACTCGAATACCGAGAATACCATCCACTCTGTTCAATAAAACTTTCCGTGACGACAGAAGTGTTCCGGATCTGCACTGTCCAGTATGGCAGCCCTAGCTGGCCAACTGTGGCTACTGAACATGAGACGTGGACGAGTGCAACCACAAAACTACATTTTTAATTTTGATTAGTTTAGATTTAAGTAGCCACAGGTGATTAGTGGCTACCATATTAGGACACAAGGTTCTGGATCACTGTGGAAATGCCCTCCATTCATGGGTCTAGGGGTGCCTCTTAGTAAAAGCATCTTAGGACAGTAGAAGAATATAGTTGGTCTTGTAGTCAGAGCCTAGGTTCAAATCAGCTCCTCCTTCCAGTTAAGTGACCCTTAACATGTAACTTACCCTTTCCATTCACTGGCTCTCTCGTCTATAAAACTGGGAAAATGATGTCCATCCCATTAGAGATGTTTATAATGGTGACACGTGAGATCTGTATCAATCAATACAATGTCCAGACGACTAGAATACTGAATCGACATCAGCTGCTTTTACTGTCTTCATCATTCTCTTCCTTTTCTTAAATCCCTCTTGGTTCCCTCCCCAAGGCACCAGTAACTGGCTGAGAAGTCAGAGATAGACTTTTCTGCTCTTCTTTCTTTATTTTTAAAGTTTGTTTGTTTGTTTATTTATTTATTTATTTACTGAGAGAGAGAGAGAGAGAGAGAGAGAGAGAGCGCGCGCATGCACACATGCACCCACCAGCAGGGGAGGGGCAGAGAGAGAGGCAGAAAGAGAATCCCAAGCAGGCTCTGCACTGTTAGTGCAGAGGCCAACTCGGGGCTCGAATCCACAAACTGTGAGATCATGACCTGAGCCAAAATCAAGAGTCAGATGTAACATACTGAGCACCCCCCCGTCACCCTTGTTCCTCTTCTTTAAAGAAAGCCCTATTGGCTTCTAAACTCAGGGGAAGGGGCCAGATCGTTCCCAAATGCAAGACTGCGAGAACGAACATTGGCAGCTCTCAGAGCCCCTGTGTCTTAGAGATTTCAAGAGCACTACTCTTCCAGATCATCCTCAACCCCTCCGAGCCTGGGCAGATTAGCGGAGAAACTTCACTTACACGGCACTTCTCTCCCCAACTCGGCCGCGCCAGCCACATCCCCGCTTGACTCCTGGGCTCAGGTTCAACCTTGCCTCTCTCCTGCACCTTCAAGACCCCAGCCAGCCTACCTCCCCACGCCCCACCCTCCCCTCCCTTTGCCAGTGTGACCTCTTCTGCCTTCCGTCCAGGCTCTGGAAGTTTGACTGGAGTTTCCAGAGCATAATCACTCCAGAGTCTGTGCACTCGCCTTCTTACACATAATAAGAAACGTGAAAGGGGTGAATGCTACCCAAGCCAGAACAGAAAGAAAAGAGTCAGATGAAAGCTAAGCCAATAGCAAATTATCACAAGCCTTTTTTCTTTTCTGAGCACTATCATTCAAAATGAAGATTGCCCAGCCAAGAAGCATCCACTTTTGCTTTATAAATCACTTCAAAATATTTACTTGGAAGAGTAATACTCCTACTGGGGCACATCAAAGAAAACTGGTTTCCAACTCAATTGAAGGAAAAAACATAGGTTTGTTTGCTCCAGGCTTTTTCAAATCACAGTTTACCTAGAAATGACGACAAGACTATATTTCATTTCGCCTGCATGGGTTGTTAAAAGATATTTAATAAGCTGCCAACATTAAAAACCTGTGGTGATTTCACATTTTAAAAGTCTAGATTTCTGCCTCTTTTTTTTTTTTTTTTTTTTTTTTTGCAGAAGAACTAGCAACACTTAAGTGCCTTCTGCCTTGTGGTGATAGAAGTCCTGTGGCTGGGTTTGCCGCAATCCCGGCCATTCCACATTGCTTCTGAAGGAACCCTCTCTCCCCATTACCATGCAGGCCAGGCCCCTGGAGGCAGCCAAGCTCGTGGTCTCTTTACAAGAAGCTCTGAAAAGGCAAATAATCCCATTCCATCCCCGACAGTCCTACAGGTTGTCACTTCCCTGCCAAGTCATTCCCACACTCCCACACACCCCAGGAGGCTCCAGCACCTTCTCCCCACCGTGCCCCGCCCCCCATGTCACCCCAGCTGCAACTCACCTGCTACTCTGTGTCACTCCGTTCTCCCCTCACAGGTGTCACAGGCACCTCCCCATTGACGCCGTCAGTCCCACTAACTGACATCAAACTTCTCCGCTCCTTCTGGTTTGACTTGTGTTCCACTTTTGTCACTCTAAACCTGAGGAGGCAAAGAGCAGACGTGATGGGTGTTGCTTTTTTAGTAAAAAAGAATCAAGAGTGAATCAAAAATCTAGAGGATCCTGGGGCACCTGGGGGGCTCAGTCTGTTAAGCATCCAACTCTTGATACGGGCTCAGGTCATGATCTCCCGGTCTGTGGGTTTGAGTTCCATGTGGAACTCTGTGCTGACAGGGCAGAACCTGCTTGGGATTGTCTCTGCCCCTCCCCGGCTCATGCACACTCTGTCTCTCAAAATAAATAAATAAACTTTTATTTTTATTTTTTTTTTTTTTTAAATCTAGAGGATCCCAAAGGATCTCAGTCAAAAGTTGGGACATCAACGAAAAAAGCCCTAGTCAATAGGAGGGGCGTTCCCACCCAGCAAATGCCCCTGTCCCCTGCCAAACTTTCCAGCTGATTTTCACTCAACACATCACACACAATGCTGGATACTTTACAGAGCATTAAAAATGCATTAAAAAGTTTGGGTACCCAAATTTTAAACAGCCTCAGGGTTGTGGTTTCTAACAAGGACACGAGATTATCATCAGTTGTTTTAACCACAGAAGGCTGGAGAAAAGCACAACTAGTTTTCAGTTAAACTGACGTAACCAAAATGTTCACTCAAGAACTGCCTCAGAGGGCACCCCTCAGAGAGACTTATCTCTGCACACACTTGGCCAGAGGAGCCCCAACCATGAATTTTATCAGGATCAGTTGGTGGTAGTTTCTGTGTGTGTTCCGTTTTTGACGTTTGTTTTTTTTTTTAAGGCAAATTTAGCTTTTCGTTAAGGGTTAAGGAAAAAGTGAAGGGAATAAGGAGGAGATTTTCACTGAGAATTAGAGTCTGCTCGGCTTCCCCTCTCCTCTGAAGAGAACAATCACCAGGCTCACGGCAGGGATTTTGTGCTCTGTAGTTCAGAGGCCCCCGCACAGCCTCCAAGTTTGGCCTTCACCTGCAGATCATGAAAAACATGGTGGCGATCCACAGCACCCTCAAAAACTACATATTGTTACCAGAAAAACAAGTACAAGAATATGTCCATATGGGAAAAAGATAGAATAAAGATGCTCAGATTAGAAACAACACGTACTCCTGCAGTTCACAAGAGTATCCCTCCAGCGAATGCAAAACTGAAAGTGGTTAAACATTTGATAAGAATCAAGCCCCTGAAGCTGCCACAAGGACTTCCGGCAGAGGAGGACATATCTGGCACGCGGCTCGGCTCGAGAGTGCTGGGGAGTCAGTGGCGTGGTGGCATCTCAATCCCGTACATCAGGAAGCACATATGTCCTGATGCCAGAACAGCTTCGTATTAAAAAATGAACATCAGGGGCGCCTGGGTGGCTCAGTCATGACCTCACCGTTCGTGGGTTCAAGCCCCACGTCGGGCTCTGTGCTGACAGCTCAGAGCCTGGAGCCTGCTTCGGATTCTGTGTCTCCCTCTCTCTCTGCCCCTCCCCTGCTTGTTCTCTCTCTCTCTCTCTCTCTCTCTCTCTCTCTCAAAAATAAATAAACATTAAAAAAATTTTTTTAATTAAATCATTTTTGTTTAAAGATAATGAGAAAGTGTTTTCATTAAAATATATCTTAGGGGTGCCTGGATGGCTCAGTCAGTTAAGCGTCAGACTCTTGATTTCTGCTCAGGTTATGACCTCATAGTTCATGAGATCGAGCCCTGTGTTGGGCTCTGCACTGACATGGAGCCTGCTTGGGATTCTCCCTCTCTTTCCTCTCTCTGCCTTTCTCTGCTTGTGCTCTTTCTTTCTCTCTCTCTCTCTCTCAAAAATAAACATGAAAAAAAAATTTTAATTAAAAAAATAAAATATATTTTAAATGTTTATCTATTTTTGAGAGAGGGAGAGAGAGAGACAGACAGAGCATGAGTGGGGGAGGGGCAGAGAGAGTGGGAGACACAGACTCAGAAGCAGGCTCCAGGCTCTGAGCTGTCAGCACAGAGCCCAACATGGGGTTTGAACCCACAAACTTCGAGATCACAACCTGAGCCAAAGTGAGGTGCTTAACCAACTGAGCCATCCAGGTGCCCCAAAACATGAAATATTTTTAAAAAAAAATTTTTTTTTAACATTTATTCATTTTTGAGAGACAGAGTGTGAGTGGGGGAGGGGCAGAGCGAGAGGGAGACACAGAATCCAAAGCAGGCTCCAGACTCTGAGCTGTCAGTCCAGAGCCCAATGTGGAGCTCAAACTCATGGACCACAAGATCGTGACCTGAGCCAAAGTCGGACACTTAACCGACTGAGCCACCCAGGTGCCCCTAAAATATATTTTAAATAATAGTCATTTCCACTGGCAAAAAAAAAAAAAAAAAAAAAAAAAAAAGAATTAAAAGAGAAGTTAAGGAAATTTACTCAGTCTGACTGTTTTTCTAGTTCATCGTGTATCGAAATCACAAAGTTTTTCATAATAGTTTCTCTCTAGTTCTGGTTTTAAATTTCCTTAAAACCACCTAAAACAAAATACATCCTCCTTCTTTGTCCAAATGAGATTACCAACCACAGGGAGGAGGGAGACTCTGAGGAAGTAAAAGAAGAATCAGAGAAAAGTTGTAACTACAGATCTGCTCGGTGGAAATGTAAGAGCCCCTCTAAGCAACACGAGAGGCCAGTAATGATTAAATGCTCCCGGCATTCTACATCCAAGAAAGAGAGCTGCATTTGGGGCATTTATAAGAACCATGCTGAATCTCAGTTGAAAATTTCAGCAGATTTTTTTTTTTAAAGCAAACAAAATACGCTTTGTCTAAACAAGCCACAGGTTCTCATCACATTCCACATTCACAGACTCCCATGACTCTGCTTCTTAATAAAACAGTGTGGTCATGAGTTGTACTCTTTTGCTGTAAGCGGGCAAACAGCCCTGCAGTTTTCTCGTTTCTTGCGCATAATAAAAACCAAACCGAATCAAAATAATAGTAACAGCCAACATCCGAATGAGTAAAAAGTGCGAAAACCGGTCGAAGTTACGTAAGTCATCATATTTAATCATCACAGAACCCAGTGAGCTGAGCACTACTGCTGTCCTCATTTTATAGAGGGGGAAGCTGAGGCACAGAGAAAAGTGAGTTTGTAAGCAGTTGTGCCTGCACTCCAACCAGGTAGAGGCAACGAGTTCAGGCTACTCTGTCTGGGGTTTGTTCTCAGAGAAACAAGGAGCGTGGGCACAGCACTGTCAGCTTTGGCTTCCCCCGTCTGCCTCCAGCACACATACTCTTTTTATTTTATTTTATGTTTATAGGTTTTTTTCTTAAGTATATTTATTTATTTTGAGGTGGGGGAGGGGAAGAGAGAGAGGGAGACAGAGACTCCCAAGCAGGCTCTGTGCTGTCAGCGCAGAGCCCGCGACTCGGGGCTCGAATTCACGAAACGTGAGATGGTGACCTGAGCCGAAATCAAGAGTCAGATGTCTAACCGACTGAGCCACCAGGGCGCTCCCAACCGGTGCACATAACTCAACCATTACTTTCTACTGCCTTTCCACGTGCAGCCTTGACAAGGCGGTTCCCGCGTGAGACTCAACATGGAAACAGCAGACGCCGCAAAAGCATCCTCCGTGCCGTCAGACTGATTCCCCGCTGAGCTGCAAGAGCTCCCCATCACATGCGGGTCGCAAGGAAATGGTACCGGAGGGCTGGGAAGGCCAGGACACAAGGAAAGTGGCCTCAAAGAAGGCAGCCCTGGAATCCACATGCAACTTACGTGGCAGACACTGCAGAGCAGGGGACCAGCCCCACCACTTCTCTCCTCCCCTCGAGCTGGCACGGAGGGATGGCTGAGTGTTGGGGTCTGGACAGCAGCACGTGAGCGAAAATGAAACGTGCGGCTTCCAGGCCTGGCTCAGCAAACCTAAGAACAATCTTCCTCGTACGTTTGCCTTCTACTTGCAAAGCTGGCAGGGCCGCAGGGTGGAAAGCACCTGGCAGGCTGATCCTGCACTCTGTACCAGTGAAATAGAAACTTCTGTTCTGTGTTGAGTTGAAATTTGGGCTTTATCTATTAGAGCAAGGCTGCTAGTGAATTTTGTGTGTTAGCTTGACTCGACTCACGGATCCCAAGGAGCTGGTATGATGTTATTTCTGGGGGTGCCTATGAGGGTGTTTCCAGAAGAGATTAATTAGCACTCGAATCCATAGATCGAGTAAAGAAGAGTAAAGCTCTCTCACCAATGAGGGTGTGCATCATCAAACCCCATAAGAGACTAAATAGAACAAAAAGGCCCAGGCAGGAAGAATTTGTTTTTTTTCTCTTCCTGCCCCGGAACATCAGCCTTGTGGTTCTCAGGCCTTTGGAATGGGGCTGAATTACATCATCAGCTTTCCTGGTCTCCAGCTTGCAGAGGGCAGACTGTGGGACCTCTCGGCCTCCATAATCATGCAAGCCAATTCCTATATTAAATTTCCTCCTATATATATCCTATGAGCTGTTTGTCCAGAGAACCCTAATACAGCAAGGAATTAATTTTTTTTACCTTAATTAATACACCTGACCTCTAACCTAGCAATAGCCACCTCTTAGGATTCCTCTGCTGTTGGAAAAATGTAGGACTCACAGCTGAAAACATTTAAAAAGTCCAGCGATATGACCCGAGCCAGGCTTAGGAGGTCATTCTCTAGATTTAACAGGTACGCGCCAATCCACACACCATAGAAAGCATGTCACACAAACCCAAAGCATCCACAGGGATCTTACCTTCCAACAGAGAGGACGGTGACCTCTCCCTGACGCCTCGCGTGGCCCTGTTTGGATTTGTTGGTAGGTCTTATGAAGTGCCACCGTTTGTGCCTACACCGATGACACACGTCCCTCTCGACAGCACCGCCCACTGTGTGCAGATGGTGGCCACAGATGTGCTTCCCGGGGGTGCCTCCTGGCGACAAGGGCCCGGGACTCACAGGTGGGCTCCCAGGAGTGCTGGGCGTCACAGGGCTAAGGGGGGGCGGGGGGGAGAGGAAACAGTAGAAGCGGTTACTTACAAAAAGTACTAGCTAAGGCGATCTCTCCCTTGCAATTCAAATAGCAGGTTTAAATCACAGCCAAGTGTCTGCCTAGATCTCTCAACAAAGAGATCCCCGGGACACATGTGCGTTGAAGGAGAGACACACGTGAATTCCCAACAAATTATCAAATGACTTAAAATAGAATGTTTGATCCAGACTGACTACTGCATCAAAGGAAGAAAGCTTTTAGGTCAAGATACCAAAAGTAATGTTCCAGCGATGTTGATAGTGTTGACAGTAGTAACAAAAAGAGCTAACAGTATTCTAAGCATTTGATATGTGTTAATTCAGTTAATCTTTACAAAACCTTCCAAGGTTGGTATTATGAACTTCCTCATTTTAAAAATGAGAAGTTGGGGCGCCTGGGTGGCTCAGTCAGTTAAGCGTCCGACTTCGGCTCAGGTCACGATCTCACAGTCTGTGAGTTCAAGCCCCGCGTCGGGCTCTGGGCTGATGGCTCAGAGCCTGGAGCCTGCTTCCGATTCTGTGTCTCCCTCTCTCTCTGCCCCTCCCCCATTCATGCTCTGTCTCTCTCTGTCTCAAAAATAAAAACGTTAAAAAAAAATTTTTTTTTTAAAAATAAAAATGAGAAGTTAAGGAACTTGCCAAAGACACACAGCTAATAAATGATGGATCTGAGATCCAGATCTGGAAAGTCTAATTCTAGAAACCATGCACTTAACCACCATGCTACAGTGCTTCAAAAAAACAAGGGAGCCCACATTCTTTGATAGCCCGGGGAAAAAAGTCTAGGCAAAACATAAAAAGGAGAAGTATATAGGTCAGATGTTGGCAACTTTCAAAAGACACGTCAAGACTCTGGTCCACTAGAAAAGGAGGACTTAAAACAGGACAGGGCCAGCCCGACCAGGCATCAGCCCTGCGTCATGGTAGAGGTGGGCAAGGTGGGGTGGCATGTCACCGCACAGGCTGACACCTGAGCCCGTCCTAGAGCCCCAGAGGCACGTGGATGTCTTATGACAGCATGAACCAGACTTTCTGCTGCTGAGAACCATCCCACTTGCACTTTTAAAAAGAAGTGTGCATGGTTGAGGAGAGTCTCAAACACCACGGACAGCCAAAAGCTTTCTGGTGTTCGTTAGGGATGCTCTTTAGGTTGTTAAAATAAAAACACCCAGCAGCAGCTTTCTGAGATAAAACAATGTCAAATTAACACCACATAGTGGAAAGTAGAATTCAAAATTTTTGTTTAACGACATCCGTTCGACAAACGTTCATCGAGTACCCGCGGTGCATAAAAGCCAATGTCAGGCACTATATACCATGCCCAAAAATAACCGAGGCAACACGCCGTGAGCCAACATGGTCCAAACACCACGGTCAGGGCTGGAACGTGGGAGAAATCCCAGCTCATATGTCTCTATGTAGCTCTATGAACTACACCACCAGGACTTCCTAAACAGAGCTTCCTGCATGAGCTTCCTGGTGAAAATGCAAGCCTAACACACCAGTCTGACAAACACAAGATATCCAAGATATGCCAGAAGCACCGCCCCACAGAGTAAGCAGGAAAAAGGTGCCAAACTCCTTGCCCTGTCCCTCGGTCCCAACTTGCCCTCCTGGCCCTTCTTCCTACTGTCCACGGTGCGTTCTCTGGCCTCCCTAGACTGAACCTTTGGGGCTTTCTCCACCTACAAGCAAGCAGCCCCTGCCTCTTGTCTCTGCCTGTCGAACCTGGGTCAGATGGCATTTCCGTGGACCTTCTATGAACCTTCCGTCACCTCCCACTGGCCCCATGGAGTTTGCACAGCATCCAGTCTTTGCTTCTCCCACGGCACAGTCATGCGCATCCCCATCGTAAGGCCTCACACCCACGCCTCCATTCCCCACTAGACCGAGTCTCCGTGCCAACAATCTGTGAATGCCCAGCTCCAGCACTGTGCCCAGCACTGAGCAGGCATTCAATAAATGCTCCTAGCTGATGAAATAAAAAATTATATAGAAATATAGTTATCTGTAATTCTTTAGGAAGGACTATAATGCTCCACGACCAAACCAGCCTGATTTTTGCTGAATCGTCGTTACTCATGGAGGTCTCTCAATGCCCCAGGCCACTTGTCTTCCTTATAATAACCCAAGAAAGTGGGTACAATGGCCATCTCCATTTATAAATGATGGAACTTGAGCTCAGAGTGGTTAGTTAACTTGCCCACAAAGAGGTGGCCAATAAGTGGTGCCCAATTCCAAGGCTGTTAACTTCTTCAGCATATCTCCAACACTGCAGTTCTCAACCAGGGCTGAGTTCTCCCCAGTGGACGCTGATGCTGTGTGGGGACATTCTGGGTTGTCACATGGGGGACGGGGGGGGGGGGGGGGGGGGGGGGGCGGGGGGGGGGGGGGAGAAGACACCAGAATCTAGTGAGCAGAGACCAGGAACACCGATAAACATCCCAGGATGCACAGGACGGTTCCCCACAGCAAAGAATTATCTGGCCCAAATGTCAACAGTACCAAAGCTGGGAAACCTGCTCTAATAGATAAGAAAAAAAAAAAAAAAAAAAAAAAAAAAAAGTCCCACTGAAGGGAGTGGGGGGAGAAGCGCTCACCTTTCAGGGTCACCCAGGCTGTTATCTGCTACCATTGCCTTTAAAACATCAACGTTTGCTAAGGAAAAAAAAAGAAAGTAAAGGATTACAATGGGATGAATCGCATTAGCAATCCTAGAATTATTACATCAGAAAAGCTGTTGGTAGAAAAATAAGAAAGAAAAGAAAAGCTGTTGGGAAAACATCCGAGTTCCTTCAGTTCACAGGACCCTGGGGTCCCAGAGAAGGGAGAGTTTTTCCCAAGGCAACCCCTCGAAATGGCACCATCGACAGATAACTCACCATGCTGGAATTTAGTATGAGTGCCAGACGTCTACACAAAGGAAAGCAGATTATTGCAGAGCTGTGCTTCTGACACGTCATTCCAACATAACATAGAAACATACACTTCCTCCCCCCTCCCAAACCACAGGGAAATTTACGTGTTGCTATTCCACTGCATTCAACTCCCTTTGCTAAATATGCATGACATGCATGTCTTAAGAGACCTGTATTCTAAGTAACTAACTTGAATCTAAAAAAATAAATTAAAAAAAATAAAATAAACCGGTTAAAAAAAAAAAAAAGATCTGTATTCTAACAAGTTACACGTGCCCAAATCATAAGCCTTCACCTCTGGATCCACATGTATTATCAGGTCTGTCTCACATATAATCAGGGATGGGAGACAATTTTCCAGGTGGGCCATTTGGCTTAGCTCAGCTTCAGGACCATATAAGACCTTAACTCTGGCCAGATGCTTTAAATTTCCAAGAGGTGGTCACAAATATAAGTTACCTAATATGGACTGAATTAAATTGGACTTCTAATATTAATTTTTCAAAAAATCCAAATTTTTAGGTGGAGGGTGTAGGCTATCAACAAAAACAAACTGTATCTAAGCTTCTTGGGTCCCCACTCCCCCTCCCCCTCCCGCCTCCACAAACACACATCTTTAAGCCTCTTACAGAGCAGTTAGACTCTCAAGGATGGAAGACTGAATGTTCAAGTTCCTTTTGGATATTTAATTGGCAAGGCCAAATGTTATTACTGACTCCTACCCTTTTCATTGATTTTTAAAGTGCTGTTCTCATGAGGGACCACAAGTTCTCCAGAGATGAAATAAAAAATCACTATTTATCATGTGAGCCAACACCAACATTTAACATTTAACATTTCAAATGACATCTGTAGGGGAAGAAAATTCAACACTACTGATTTTAAGTATTAACAGTGAAGGGTTTATCCAGTGATTCTCAACTTTTTAAAAACTAAATTTATCTGGGCACCTGGGTGGCCCAGTTAAGCACCTGCTTCTTGATTTCGGCTCAGGTTATGATATCACTGTTTGTGAGTTTGAGCCCCACATCAGACTCCACACTGAGTATGGAGCTTGCTTGGGATTCTCTCTCTCTCCCTCTCTCTCTGCCCCTCCCCAACTTCTCTCAAATAAATTAAATTTAAGTTTTTTAATTGAAATAATTATTGGCCCACCCAGGAGCCTTTTGCAACATCTTTTTCCTAATCAACCTCTCATGAAATTCTAATCTTGAAGATGCATACCTGTTTACATAGTAGATGCAAATCTGTGTTTTATATATAAAATAATTAGGGATTTTTGCTCCCATGATCCATTTCCCCCCTTTACAACTGTTACAAATAAACAGATTCTTTTAAAAGAAATACTAACAACATGCCATCTTTTCTTTTTTTTTTTTTTTTTTTGTAAGTTTATTTATTTTGAGAGAGAGAGAGAGCGTGCGAACAGGGGAAGGGCAGAGAAAGGAGGAGAGACAGAATTCGAAGCAGGCTCCGCACCATCAGCACAGAGCCCAGTTGGGAGCTTGAACTCATGAACCGTCAGATCATGACCTGAGCCGAAATCAAGAGTTGGACACTTAACTGACTGAGCCCCCTAGGTGCAACCGTTAACACAGCAGGCCATCTTTTCTAAAAGAAATATCCTCTTTGCCCCTCATGACTATCTGTGAGGATGGCCAAATGCATTCCCTAACACACGTTTCGACCTAAGTAAGACTCTTGTCGTTACTGAAAACGTACTGAAATGGATCGCCAGCTTGTATGTTCTCCCACACAACAAAGAAGACACGTTACCTTCTGTGACACAAACTCCAATACAGTCTAGTGATGTCACTCATTTTCCTTTTGACTAATAATGAGGATGCACAAAATTAATTTCTGTGTAGTCAAGGGGTTTAGGGAATACCCACAGTAATTTGCCAGTTGACGCTTATTCTCTGCCATCTAAACTTCAAGACTACAAACATTAAAGAGGGAAAACAACAACAACAAAAAAGGTATGAAAATAAAGATAGCACTAACGGCACTCACTTACAAGAAAGGGCTTTTTAAAAACAAAAGTTTAAATTAGTTGCCGGAGAAAATTTACCACCTCTAAAGATGACCTTCCTTAGAAACATGGAGTCAGAAAATGATCGAGGAAGATTATTAAAATACATTAAAATCATTCCTAAAACTGTTCTTTTATAAACTTGTATTATTTTTTCTATATTTATGTGCTCCTGTACCTCGCCCTTATCTCTCATAAAAATTAATAAATAGCCCCATTGTTTGCTATGAGTGAATTCTTTAAGAGTGGACTCAAGTTTCTATGTAAACATGACCCACACCCTCCCTGTCCGAGGAGGTTCAGTGTGTGAGGTCATGTGGTTTCCCGGGATGAGAAAACTTTCTAACATAACCTCACCATTAGGACTCAAACACATGCTTGAATTTGGCTATAAAATTACTATGAAGGAGCAATCATCTGATTAAGTTCTTTTGAATATGTATCCCCTCCTTGATTGTGACTCATAACTCCAATAAGCCATAAAAGATGGCTCCCCTGCTCTTGTCAACATTCTGTCAACTATACTTCCCTTCATGGGTATCCAGAGAATGGGAGGGGTCAGTTACAGGGCAAGGAAAGCCTGTCAGGAACAGGAGACATTTTCTAGAGGGTAGTAATTTCATGAAATGCTTCCTCTCTTCTGTCCTGAATTTCTGCCTGATCTTAGGTATAAAGCAGTGAAAATCAGGCAGGAGAAATGCCCTATTTCTGCTACCAGTCTTTTCTGCAAACATTCCCTTGCAATCAAGGCAAATCCCCCAGGCCAGAACTATTGTCACCGGCCAAATCTGAGTGCCTGCCATGTGCCAGCCACTGACCGAAAGCTTTAGAGACCTTACCATGTTTGACTCTCCTGACAAGTCCAGAATAGACAGAATCATCATGCCCATTTTACAGATACAGAGGCTGAGGCACTAAAGATCATAACTGACTGGCCGGAGTCACACAGCTAGCGTGACAGAGCTGGACACAAACCCTGGTCCATCTGACTTTGGGTGGGTGCTTTTGACCCCATGTTATCCTTTACATTCTTCGATGTCCAAGTCCCTACCCAAATGATCAATAGTTGAATGCTTCACAGGGCATTTGCATAATCATTATAGCAATTTTCAGAGACCTACTCAGTAATGATAATTTGTAACGGAATCCCTCCTGCCATAGTATCAGTTGAACCCCAAGGTAAGAATTTCACAAAAGGATATCCCTGCCTAGTGTGAATAACTAGGGGCACTTGAAGAATAATCACAATATCTTCATTGTTACCAGATCGGACAGTTTAAGGGCCTGCAAGAGAGCTATAAACGTGCAAGTATTTTCCAAATTCCCATAGAACCCAAGAAAACCCCAATGACCACCCACACACTCTTCAATTCAATCTATTTACAAAGATAAATTAAGGGTAGCACTGTGGTTAATCCAAGCCTTGAGATTAGCAGGACAGTGATCAGTATGCAGGTCAGCTGATAAATGTATCCCTCAAAAGATTTACCTAAACGAACCTGATTTGCAACATTCGAGACACGATATGTTTAAACCATAAGCAAGAATGTCACCATGAGTACAGGTGAAATATTACCCCATTAGTCAAATTAAAAATGCAAAGCAGAAGACTATTCATAAATCATGATAGCAAATGTTTTAAAATATGTAAGTACAGGCAAAGAAAACCTAAATAAACATGGCAAATGGTAATGGATGCGTTGTATTTGTGTTCCTTTTTTTTTTTTTTTTCAATTTTAAAGGAAAAGTTACGTTATGGTGTGCTTACAATTAAAGAAATGGAAAACTGAATTAACATCAATAGGCAGGTCTAAATTGATATTAAGTCCAGAGACTGCTAAAGACACAGACAAAAGATTAAAAATATATTTGTTCTCTAGAGAATTGAAGTCTCAAAGCAAACCAAAGAAGCTAGAATATAAACTGGTAAGAGACCCAACTATGGATCTAATTCCCTAGCTGTGGTTTGGGCACAGGCTGGAAGGAAGCTAGAGATGGCCATGTCTGGAAAAGGGATGTCCAGTGAGGTCAGATGTCTCCTGGTGGCTAAGGAGAACCAAGGGCCACCCAAAGGATCCGAACCACCACTCATGCTCACAGGTCACTGGAGAAATCACAGGAGACAAATGAAGGCACGGACTGGGGGAGAGGGGAAAAACCAGGGAGCAGAGGAGAAAGAAGGAAAACAGTACCTTAGCTGTTACTTTCATGTACCTACCGGTAATTAACACAGAGGAAACAAAAAGGTTTCTTCCCAAAAGGAAAAGGACATCGTTAAAAAAGAAAAGGACAGACCTGTTTGCCCATGAGTGTGGGAGGTAGGAAACTACACAGCAAGCTTGTTCCAGAAAGTCAAACGCTTTTCCTCTGCTGTAATGAAGCAGAGTGCCACTGTTGGCCCATCCTGCCATATGCTGCTTGTCGTATGAGCTCTGGGCCACTTTCCTCATCTGCAAGATGTGATGGTAAAAGGGCCTACCTCCATAAGGTAGTTTTGAGAATTTAATGACTTAATGCTTAAGAGTTTTATAAACTATCCCAGCTGTACACTTTATCTCTTTGAAAGGAAGACACCTCCCATCCCTCCTTCCTGCTACCGGGAAAGAGGCAGTGATAGCAAGTGGTTAAGTACAGACTCTGAAGTCAGATGCTACAGTTCAAATCTCAGCTCTGCCACTTGCTAGCCATGTGATGTTGGCAAGCTAGTTAAGCACTGTGGGCCTTTTGGTTCAGTCCCCCACATCCCATACTAACTAATTTGGCAGCTGCCCCAGCTCTCAGAAGCCCCAGTCCCAAAGGCCCCCAAGATCCCAAAGCCATGTGAGGTAGTTTCCAATGCACAAGGCACTCCATGCCTCACTGTGTGAACCTCCGTGGGCCTGAAGTTTCCATGCCAAGAACATATTTGTGTATTTCTTGTGCAAATTAAAAATGATTTCTTATGTAGAAATGTGCACCATTGGGTATTAATGAATAACATCACCAAATATCGTTCCCTGAAGGAAGGTCTCTGGAAGGCAGAGATCAAAATCCAAGTGTTCTGGTCATTTTTGTTCTTACTTGAAACGCCATTCTAATAAGATTGATTATGTGGTTTTACATCCTGTAGAAACTGAAACCACAAATTATAAGAGGAGAGGTAATGCTGTGTAGTTGAAAGAGACCCAGCTAGGGCTAAGCTGTTCACTGACCATGTGAACTCAACTACTTGAAGCCTTCGTTTCTGCACCCGTAAAATGGGTATAACAATACTAATTTTAGAGGTGGCTGGGTGGCTCAGCCAGCTAAGTATCTGACTCTTAATTCTGGCTCAGGTCACGATCTCATGGTCGTGGGATCCAGCCCCGAGTCGGGCTCTGCACTATAACAGTGTGGGGTCTGCTTGGGATTCTTTCTTTCTCTCTCTGCCCCTCCCCCACTCATGCTCTTTTCTATCTCTCTCTCTCTCTCTCTCTCTCTCTCAAATAAATAAACGTTTTAAGAAAAACAATACCAACTTTAGAGGGATAGTGTGAGGATTAAATGAGATTACATACGAAAAGCACACTGTAAAGAATAATGAAAATGATGCGGAACCAGCTGAAACTGCTGTTTCTCTAAGTCAAAAGGCTGACCCACACCCAGGGCCGGGCAGGTGCTCTCCTTGACAGTGAGGCTGTGGGGGTGGGGCAGCATCTACTAGGCAGTACAGCTAGTTTCCCCTTCGGACGAATGGCTCGGCTGCATCGGTGTGCCCTGCAGCACCGCTGTGACTGGAGCCAGGACAGAGCCCAAGGTAAAGGTTTTCTTTTCGATTCTCGTGAGAACTCAAAGTACGGCAATCTGCAGCTATTGGAGATGTGGCCAATGAGTTCCACATGCCCCAAAAGTCACTGAGAGCCTCACCCTGTGCACCCCTGTAATGGTATCCTACAGAAATAATAACCAGTGTTCTGAACAAGAACCCTGATTTATCAAATCAAGATTCAGTTCATCCTCCACTTCAGAAGAGAGGAGTTAAGAGCACATTTCCGAGGGGGGAAATTGCTTATGTCCACAAAGGTTAAACTTTTTAAAAATTGGAACACTTGAGAATAGATCCCAGAAGAGGCAAATCCATGGAGACAGAAGCAGAGAGGTCGCCGGAGGGTGGCCGGGGGAGGGCGGTGGGGTGTGGACGGTGACTGTTTAATGGGTACAGAGTTTCAGTTTGGGATGATGAAAACATTCTGGAACAAGGCAGTAGTGACGGCTTACATCATTATGAATGTACTTAATGCTACCGAACTGTACCTTTAATGGTAACTTTTTATGTTTTGTCTATTTTACCACAGTTTTTTTTAATACAAAAAAAAAAAAAAAAAGGAACAGACGATGTTTGAGCGCCTACTATACTAATAAGCATTTTACATGCAGGATGTCACAACAATGCTACCATATAAATATTATTTATTATCCTCCTTTTAAAAACAGGTGGAAATGGAGACTCCATGAGGTAATGTGACTTCCCTCAAATCAAAGTGAGGCCAGGACTAGAAGGTGAGCCTCCAGGGAGGGCTTTATGCACTACTCACACCCACTGACTCTCTGAAAACACACTTATGTGAAAGTCTTATGGTTGGATAACCTGAAAGCTTAATGGATTAATGAGCTTAGGTAAAAGGTGCTGCCAATGACCAGAAATATTGACAGGAGAGTTCATACAAATTCTGACTCTCTGAAGCAGATTCAATAAAACATACGAATATTGAATTGTTCTGGAATACTAAAACATCCATACCTTCATTTTTCATGATGTAGTGAACAATCTGCCCAACGGTGTCACTGTTTTCATTTACACTGTCATTCAACTCTAAAAGAGAAGGCAGAGGAGGGTATGGGTTAAATTGGTCACTTCTGTGGATTCCATGACACCTCACTGAACAGTCTCAAGAAAGCTCTTGCCGTGGCACTAAGGGTCTCGGTTTTCTTCCTTCAGCCCCAAACTGCCTGGGGCACAGTCCATGGTGATTTCGTTGGCATATATAACAGACATAACGAGTACCAGAATTATCCATCAACTGTCTTCCCAAGTCCAAACACCCACTCACTTTCATGCATCTGTATCAGTCATTACTACTATATTTCTCTCTCATCATTTCCTTAAACCCTTAGGGGAAATGGGAAGAAGATAGTTAATTAAAAGAAAAAATTCTCCTTGGATTTATTTATTTATTTATTTATTTATTTATTTATTTTGCATGCAAGCGAGTAGGGGAGGGACAGAGAGAGAGGGAGACACAGAATCCGAAGCAGACCCCATGCTCAGTGCAGAGTCTGACGCGGAGCTCAATCTCACAACTGCAGATTACAACGTGAGCCGATATCAAGAGTCTGACACTTAACCAACTGAGCCACCCAGGCACCCCCCGCCTTGGATTTTCTTTTAATTGCAGGTGTACTACATTAGTTTAGAGTATGAATTTGTTTTGGGGCAATTATTCATCCATGTTTATAAGCCTCTCCTTTCTTTTAAATACACTTGCAACTGACCTAAATTTCAGCCGTGGTTATTCGCCCACAAACCGTTAACTTTATGAGACTCTGTATATGTGACAGTGTTTGAAGAAAAATCAAACCTCCACTCTGAAACTGTGTGATTTCAGGGAGGAAGGAAAAAGGAGGGTTGAAATACACCATCGTAGTTCACAGAGAACGAATCAAGGTGTGCAGTGTCCTACTCGTGTACCTGGGAAGGTGTCTTCTCCATCCATAGTTGGCTTCCCCCTCTGTGAAAACACACGTCTGGCCAGACGGCACAAATGTTGACCTGCTAAGCCGGCCTACAGAGCATCTTTGAAGGAGGGGAGGAGGAGGCTTGCTTTCTATTGACAAACACTCAGCTTTGGTTTGCTCACAGCTACACATGACTCATCCTGCAACCGGGTTCTCTCTCTGCCTCAAAGGTCAGTGGGGGTGGGAAAAACCAACAGGCCAGCAGGCTGGCAAGGAATGAGGAAGCTCTCCCCAGTCCGCCCTTCGGACTTTCTCGAAAGGTGACCTACTCCAAATGTCCCCTCTGCAAAAACTGACCTTTGAGGAGCTGAAAGGGATAAGGAAGGTTAGCTACTACTCCCCAACTCCAAGTCTGGAAACGTCCCTGAAGGATGGTTGAAAAAAAAACATCTATGAAGAAGGAAAATCTCATTCTCTTGGGTTTTTCTGAACACTGCCTAACACTCCACATTAAGAGGAAAAGGTAAGATATCCTCAAGTTAATCTAAGGCACCATTTCTTGCCACACTTTTATCGCACTGTTGACACAATTATTCTACTTAATAAATATAAATTTCAGTCACACAGATTTAAGATCGAATTCCCCCAGCAAGAGTAATACCATACAAGTGGTGAGAGCTATTTATATTTCACATTATCCTTATTAGAATCCTTTTAATAATAGTAGTAAGGATTCATATTTACTGAGTGGGCTTATGCGCCAAATACCAAATGCATCATCTCTCTAAATTCCACAATAATCCTACAAAGTGGAGATCACTGCCCTCATTTAAATTAAATTAAATTGGCATGAAATTAACTAAGATTAAATTCTAGTTAAATTATACATAGTAGGGATTTAGAGCATATGTGACTTGCCCAAGGTCACAAGGAATGAGCTGGTAGGTGTTTCATAAAGGACAGGCAGGTTTCAAGCTCTAGGTGGGGTTACTACGAAATCTACACGGACACTCCGCCATACCACCTACTGTGAAGATGGACCATTTTGCCTCATAGAGATGGAAAATACATACGACTGGTTACTTATTTCAAAATTGCCCCCACTCGGGGCACCTGGCTGGCTCAGTCAGTACAGCATGCGACTCTTGATCTCAGAGTGGTGGGTTCGAGCCCCACACTAGGTGTAAAGATTAAAAATAAAATAAAATCGTAAAAAAAAAATCGTCCCTATCCACATCTCCATAAAGAGAATGCAGGTATTTACCTATCTTTTCAACTTTTTCCTCTTCCACATCTTGCTCGGCTTCTGTTGTACAACGATAGCCTTTCTTCTTGAGCAGGTGGCAGATGAGGACGCCGAAGAGACCCATGATGAAGAACACAGGGACGAGGGCATATGCGATATACTCTGGGTGTCCATTGCCAGTATTGTTAGTGGGCGACGGTGTCGTCTCCGTTTTGGAGTGCAACGTGCGGCTGCCACCATTGTCTACAGGAAGAAATACACATGGCCACGTCAGACGTCTGTCGGAGGCAAGAAAAACCTGACAACACTGGGGAACGTGCACGTTAAATCCGAGTCTCCTCCCCAAACCGTGGGCCACACGGAGACTGGTGGGTCTGGCAGCACAGAACACAGGCTGAGGGCCGGGCTTGGCTCAAAGTCTGAGTCCCCTTCCTGTCCCTGCTCCTCATAAACTAGGTCCCACCCTGGGAATTTCTTTCAAAACCTCCCAAGCTGGTGTGTGCCTCTTCAGCTGTGGCAGCACCCACACAGGGCAGAAAGCATGTACAGAGTTCCGGTGAAACATAAGCACAAAGCAAACATGCTATCGTTCAGTGGCATTATAGCGGGGTGCTTAGTGGTTAAAAGCATGGACCCAGGAGACCTGGGTTCAAGTTCTAGCTGTACCACCTAGCAGCTGGGTGACACTGGGCAATAACTTAGCATCTCCATGCCTCAGTTTCTCGTGAAACAGGCACACTAATAGAAGCGTCCCACCCTTCTAGGGCGTTATGAAGGTGAAATAAATTATCCATGTAAAACATTTCCAACCTTTTTGACAACATACTAAATGCTCAACTATGGCAGTCACCATGCTAGCTGCGTGTGATATATCACTGAGTAAAACAAAGATCCTTGTCCTCACGGAGCTTATGGTCTAGAAGGGTTTAGTAAGCTGACAGACCTAAAATATGCAAAAGAGAAAAATCCAGAATGGCATCAGTCCCTAAACAAAACACATGGGCAGGTCACAGGTTGAGAGAAATGCCGTGGAAGGCATATACATGGGTAAACAGAGGAAAGAATAACAGCAGGGACCTGTTTTATGACAACAAAAATAGGGTGGCTGGGAAGGAGGCATCTTTCAGAGAAAAGGAGAAATTTGCCTGTGGGCATGTCAAAGCATAATGTGGACTTATTACCAGAGGTGGCAGACATCCAAGCCTGCAGGGACACCACACGTAGGCTCCCAAGAGGTCCATGCGCATGGGGATCTGAATCTCCTCTATGAAGGACAGTGAGAGGCAGAGAGCCTGGTGCAGTCATGAGACATGGCCAATGAAGATACCAGAGAAAGAGCAAATTACATAGAAAACCAGCAAAGTACCAACTCACAGACACAAAATGAGAAGAGAATTATGAAACGAAGGAGGGGGTCAGGTAGGATGAGAAGTAAAGGGAAATGTGAGATTTGATTGAAATGAAGCCTCGTTATTTGGAATACTCAGATTCTGAAGTGCTAAAATGAAGTTCTCTACATCAGGGAGATTCACAGTGCTGCTTAAGAAACCCAGAAATAGGAGGATGCCAGGGTGGCTCAGTTGGTTAAGCATCCAAGTCTTGATTTTGGCTCAGGTCATGATCTCGTGATTTGTGAACTTGAGCCTTGCATCAGGCTCTGCACTGACAGCGTGGGGCCTGCTTGGGATTCTCTCTCTCTCTCTCTCTCTCTCTCTCTCTCTCTCTTCCCCTCTGCCTTAAAAAAATTAAAAAAGAAAAAAACAGAAAAGAAACTCAGAAATTGGAAAACTAAATACACTTAATTCTAAGCTCTCTCAAAGAGTGTTTTGATAAAAAAGAATCCATGTGGCAATGATTGAATGGGACAAATATCAGGTGTGAAATAACCACATTGCATTATTGCAGCAAACAGAAGCCCAATTTGCAAACCAGAGGCCATACAAAGGGCAATCAATCTTTCACATGGAAATATCCATTACCTTTGAACATGAAAGGAAATTGCTGGTTTCTTAGGTTTGTAAAAGGCTGCTTTCATTATTTTATCAGACGATCTCTAGAATTGGGGATAACCTATTTTTTTTTTCTGATTTATCTTCCAGGAATCAATATAATAAATGAATGAACAAATAAATGGAAGTACACGCACACACACACTTCCCTAAACATGCACAAATATATCCTCTAAATCAGGATTTAACTACCAGCCTTTCAGTAAAAACCAGAAACATTTCTTTAACTCCTTTTATAATTCTAAGTAAGTCTTATTTAAAAATTCCTTTTTTTAAGTTTATTTATTTATTTTGAGAGAGAGAGAAAGCAGGGG
>NW_026058201.1:0-53275 GCF_023721935.1 Panthera uncia | reverse complement strand
CTGGAGCTGTCCAGAGGAAGTGAAATGTGGGGCTGAGTTGGCAGACGAATGGAGTGCCCAGCTGCACCCTACCCTCAGCGGAGGGGGGGGGGGTGCCCGGGGGAGGGCTTAGCTCAGCATGATCACATCTTTCCTGAGGTCCTGGCATATTTTGCCCACCTCCACAGGGCCAATGGTCATGCTCAGACCCCCAATCCCAGAATAAGAGGCCCTTCCGCTCCCCAAGCACCACACACTAAAGACCACTAGGTGGCACTAAGTGGTCATTTAGTCCCTTCCCAGAGACCTGGCACGTCCTTTGTCTCCTTGCTGTGCTAGGGAGGGGCTCGTGGACACCTCAGGAGCTGGGTGCCCGTAGGTATAGGGAGGGGGAGGTTCCTTTGTTGAGAAACTTGCACTGGGTATGTGTGGAGTGCCTCATGGTTTGTGTTCATTAGCCCTCTTGTTCATTTTTCCACAATAACCCTGAGAGGACGGTGGGACACTATCCCCACCGTATAGAGAGAAAACTGATTTCTTGAGAGGTTAGATGATTTAGCCACACTGCAAGCTGGGTCTAGAACCCAAGTCCCAGCTACAGGGTACTGGGGTTTTTGCAAAGTCAACAGAGAGCCCTAAAGCTCCAAATGGCTCCACCACTTCCCGTGTGACCTTGAATATGCTACCTAAATCCTCAACCCTAATTTCATCTTCAGTGAAATGGGTCTAAGAGCCATCAATGGAGTTAGGACAAGTAAAGAACTGGGGTAGAGCCAGGCATGGGTAAACCCTCACAGTTAGCTCCTATTGTCTTCATTACACTTACTTTAAGTGACCACCCTGCACTTCCCCCCTCCCTTACCCTCCCAGCCTCTTGAGTGGCCCAGAGAATAACAAAGAGAATTAACAGGATCCAGAGTAAATGAATGTCCTCTTTCACAGTCTTCCCTCCTAGGGGACCCAGGCTGTGCCCACACACTATGGAGAAGGGGAGAATGAAGGCCCCCTACTTCCCCCAACAAACATAAAGTTCCAGCCCTAGTCAGTAAGTGCATTTATCAGAAATGGCCCTCTTCTTTCTTCTGTCTTTTTTTTTTTTTTTTTTTTTTTTTTTTTTTTTTAAGTAGGCTGCATGCCCAACATGGGGCTTGAACTCAAAACCCTTAACAAAACTTTGACAATTCTTGGAGGGGATCTTTAGACTGCAATTATCGAGGAGGAGACAGGCTCACAGAAGGTGGGCAGCTCACAGTTGCTTAGCTGTAAATGGCAGAGCCAGGATGGGCATAAGGCCTCACCCTGGTATTCAGAGCCTTTGAAAAAAGGAGCAGGCATGAGTGCCTCTCAGCCCCCAGCTTTGTCCCAGAAACCCCACACTCAAGACTCCCTTTCTTGGGGGCTCCTGGCTGGCTCAGTCGGTAGAGCATGAGACTCTTGATCTCCAGGTTGTAAGTTTGAGCCCCACGTTGGGTGTGGAGATTAAAAATAAAATCTTTAAAAGGGGGATGGGCAGCTGGGTGGCTCAGTAGGTTAAGTGTTGGACTCTTGATCTCAGCTGAGGTCTTGATCTCAGGGTTAGGAGTTCCTTTGAGCCTGTGCTGGGCTCAAACCTAGTTTAAAAAGGGGGAAAAAAAAGACTCCATTTCTTTATGATTCCAAGAGCATCACCTGCTAGGGCGGAAATGGCTAGGAGGAGCCAAGATGGAAGGGGAAGGGCTTGGACAGAGACCCTGAATAGGGAAGTACCAGACAAGCCCCAGTGGGAGGGGGGTGACTGCTAGCCCACCTCCCACTCCTCCCACTCTTACTCCCTTGGCTCCAGCTTCCTCCTTGCCAGGACCGCCCCCTCACTTCCCTCCTGGCTGGCTGGTGTTGGGTTCAGTAAGCAGAGCCCCAGCTCCCCTGGAAGGTGTGGGGTGAGGAGGGCGTCCAATTACATGCTGGTGCTGGGGGGTCAGGCAGGGGCAACATGGGGGCAGGAGCCAAAGGCCTGGGAACTGATGGTGGGAGCAGATGTCAGGGGGAGTCCCAAGATGCCCCCACCCTGTGGGAGCCCCCCCATCCCCACCATGGGGGCCTTATCTTCTGGACACAATTCCTCTGTGAACTCCTGGGGACTATGTGTTGTGGAGAGACCATGGCATCTGGCATCTGGTAGCTCGTGCTTGTCAGTTTCCTGAGCTGGGTCTCAGTTTCCTTATCCTCAGAATGGGGTAGGGTGGGAGTAAGCCCTGTGTGACCGATGCCCTATAGCCTGGGATTGTGCTGGGTAAACTAGAAGGGCTATGCACACCCCAGAGAAGGTCTTCTCCTCTTTCTTTTTTTCCCTCTCCACTCAGGGTGGCCTCCTCCCCCGCCTCTCACCCTGGGCCTTGGCACAGCACTCCATGCCTATTTAAGGCAAATCTCCTGATCTCCTTTTAAATAACATTCACTTCTTGTTGTGGAGAAGACCAGCAAGGCCTGAGCTTAGAGAAAGGGGAGGGGAGCCCCAGACAGCCCATCAGAGAGTTGGGGGAGGGGGATGGGGGTGAAGCAGGTATAGGAAGGTCCTTGCCCCACCTCCCACTCCCAGCCTCCCCTTTGGTCCCCTTACTGAATAGGTCCTCTATTGGCTCAAACCCCTTTAGAGGGGCTAGGATGCTCCCAGAATGCTTCATGCAGCCCCTTATAGGCAGTGGGGGTGGGGAGATGAGGACTAATGCCAGTCCCAGGGCCTAGGATGGGTGTATGTTTGGGTGAAGAAGTGGCATGACCAGGGTGACCAGTAAAGGGAATGGGAGGGTCTAGGGTAGGATTGACATCTGATCTCCACATCTTGCCTATATGAAGGATGAAACACAACAGTTCTTTGGTTCTAGAATCTGACGCTCAGAGAGGCCAAGAGACCTTCCCAGGGCCACACAGCTAGTGAGCAGAAGGGTCTGAAATACAGGCCTGGCCTGGCTTAAATTTAATGCTTTCTCCCCTTCATACCAGGTCTCCTCATGCCTGGCATGCCTATATGTGATACCTGAGAGTGACCCTTATCAGGGACAAGACATCCTTGAAAGCCCCCTGCACACACCCTTCCTCTGCCTGCAGAGCTCCCAGGTGGGGGTCCCTGACTCCTTCCCTTCTGCCTCCCTCCTCTTTCATCCAGGCTTACCACCCCTCTCCTTCCCCTTCTCCAGGGTTTCTGGCCCAGAACAGTTCACCTCGACTTGGTTCATACACAGAGAAAATTATAGGTGGCTGGTGGCATGTCCCACAACCCTCCAGAGGAGGCAGGCTGGGCACCTTCTCACTGCAAGACCCCTGCAGGGCCCTTCCCACAGCTCAGTTTTTACCCTTTGAGATCCCAGGCCATCCTCTCCTACTTCCTTCTCTCCCCTCTTCCTAGTCTTTCCCCCAGGTAGCCACCTCCCCAGCCTCCCATCTCTGCATGGCTAATGTCCCTGTGGTCCTCACATGACTGAGATGCCCTCTCCAGGGTTCAAAAGGAGAGGGTCAGGGATCCTTTACAGATCATGTTGCCTCCTCAGGACCAGGTACTCCCTCCCTAGGGATGTGAGCCCCAGCAACAGGACCAGCCTCAACACATGTTAGTGTCAGACTGGATTAGGCACTAGGGGAAGCCCTAGCCTGTTTTTCTTTGGGTACTCAGAGCAGAAAGGGATCATAGCAGTCCGATGGTCCAATGGCCTCAACAAATGAGCCAACTGTGGCCCAGGGAATGAGAGGGGAGGCTCTGGGTCCCGCAGTAAGACAGAAGCTGAACTGGACCATACTGGAACCCCTGATAACCCCAGGTAAGGGCTTGATCCCTGGAGGAGGGGAGTCTATTATAGGAGGAAACTTGGCTCCATATTTAATGGGAGTGTCATTGAGCTTCTAAGGTTTTGTTTTTGTTTTTGTTTGGTTTTTTTAGCATGCCTCTACTATTTTATTTATTTATTTATTTATTTATTTATTTTAATGTTTACTTATTTATTTCGAGAGAGAAAGTGTGTATGCGTGAGCTGGGGAAGGACAGAGAGAGAAGGAGAGAGAGAATCCCGAACAGGCTCCTGCTATCAGCGCAGAGCCTGACACGGGGCTCTATCTCAATAACCGCAGGATCATGACCTGAGCCGAAATCAAGAGTCAGATACTTTTTTCTCTTAATTAAAAAATTTTTTTTTCAACGTTTTTTATTTATTTTTGGGAGAGAGAGAGAGACAGAGCATGAACGGGGGAGGGGCAGAGAGAGAGAGGGAGACACAGAATCAGAAACAGGCTCCAGGCTCCGAGCCATCAGCCCAGAGCCTGACGCGGGGCTCGAACTCACGGACCGCGAGATCGTGACCTGGCTGAAGTCGGACTCTTAACCGACTGCGCCACCCAGGCGCCCCTTTTCTCTTAATTTTAAAAAAATATTTACTTATTTTTGATAGAGAAAGAGAGCATGAGCAGGGGAGGAGCAGAGAGAGAGGGAGACACAGAATCTGAAGCAGGGTCCAGGCTCCGAGCTGTCAGCACAGAGCCAAACGTGGGGCTCAAAGCCATGAACCGTGAGATCATGACCTGAACCAAAGTTGGAAGCTTAACCAACTCAGCCACCTAGGCACCCATACTTTTTTTTTCTTTTTTTTTTAAAGTAAACTCTATGCCAAACCTGGGACTGAAACTCATGGCCCCAAGATCAAGAGTCCCATGATCTACTGACTGAGCCAGCAAGGCACCCCAGTGTGACTCTATTGTTAACCTCTTGTGTGTCCTTAGGTAAGCTCCCTTACTTCCTTGGGCCTCAGTTTCCTTGTGTAAAACAGGTGGGTTGGGTGGATGATCTTTGAGATCCCTTCTGGCTCAGACCTCCTGCACCTTCCATCAGCCCCGCCCATCCCCAAAGGCCTCTATTTCTTGGCTCTTGCCCTGGCCCAGACCTCCCTTGTGGCTCACAAAGATTGCTCCAACAGTCTCTGCACTGTCTCTGGTCTCCACTCTTTTCTCCTCCACCCCACACATCACCCAGGTAAAATGGCTTTAGGAACCTCCTGTGGTCTCCCATGGCCTCCCTTAGAATGATTCACTTCATCAGCTGGCATTCAGCCCATCCTGCCTGCAGTCTTGGACCCTGGACTCAGTTTCCTCATGTGCCAAGTGGCACTAACAACCCCTGAGTTAGAGGGTTCTGTTATGGACACACTGGGGCACATGCGAAGAGCCTGGGGGAAACGCTGGATGGCCTGACCAGCACTCTTGTCTTCCCTGTGCTGGAAAGGCTGCCCATCCAACCCCCACTCTCCTTCATCCAAATTGGGAAGGTCCTCAAGGCTGGTTCCAGTACTGCCCCCTCCTAGAGAGGCCAGGCCCCCCAGCAGCCCCATCAGAGGTAACCTTGCCCATGTGGAGCTGCTACAGGGCTGGACTGCCTCCATCTACAGCTCCCACCGTCCTGTGGGGAATGCACAACTGGGAGTCCTAGACAACCAGCTGGCAGGATGCTTGCTGAGAGAATGGCTGGGTCTGTGGGCTCCTGCCCATGCCCTGTTCCTTCCTACAGGGCTGTGTTTTTGACAGGGGATTATCTTTGACCCTCAGAGACAGCCTTACTGCCAACTCCACAAAAGCTCCTAGTGGGGACTCATGGCAGGCTTTTAGCTAGAAGCTTTAGACCCTCTCTTGCCCTGTTCCAATGACTGACCCAGTGGATTCTCAGAAACCTTCCCAAAGGCCCAGGAAGGAATAGCTGGCAGGAAATACAAGTTATTAGAAGAGACATCTAAGGGAAGAGAAGCCAGAACCTAAACACTAGGAGACTTCCGAGGTCTAAACACTGTCAGCCACTTAGTAATTATAGGACCTTGAGGAGATTACCTAATGTCTCTGAGCCTCAGCTTCCTCACCAGTAAAATGGGGACAATAATACTATCTCATCCTATGACAAAATAGTTAAATGATATATGTAGAGTGCTTATTAGCTCATAGCTTGGCACCTCACAAATGCTCAGAAAATGGTAACTACGGGGGCACCTGGGTGGCTCAGTCGGTTAAGTGTCCGACTTCAGCTCAGGTCATGATCTCACAGTTCGTGAGTTCAAGCTCCACATCAGGCTCTCTGCTGTCAGTGCAGGGCCTGCTTCAGATCCTCTGTCCCCATCTCTCTCTCTGCCCCTCCCCCACTTGTGTTTTCTCTCTCTCTCAAAAAATAAACATTAGAAAAAAAGAAAATGATAACTATAATCCTTGTTGAAGAAAGATGGATCAAGGCCCCCAGCTGAGGTAGGAAGGACTTTGGGAAGGAGGGAGGCACTGAGGCACTGGTCGCTCAGCCTGGGGTAGGCAGGTGGCTAATAGCTGGCATAAAAACACAAAGTTCCAAGCCCGGTGCCAAGCAGTCTACATACATTATTTCATTTAAACCTCAGGCTCTTCCTTTGTTAAAAGTAGGGGTTTGGAACAGAAGCTTCCTAAGGCTTTGCCAGTTCAGTGAGCACTTGTTTTCAGTTCACAGAGGTTTTCCATGTAGAAAGTACTTTTGACTTTATAGAGCCAACTCTGTGAGTGTTCTGATCATTGTAGATGGTCATACAACCAGATCTGGGACTCGAACCAGGGAGGACGGCTCCATCTTTCCCCAGAATCTGGTGGCAGATAGCTCTAAGAGGGTTGGGTGAGATCTGAAGTCCCACCAAAAGCCTAGGGAGGAGCATGGCCCTTGAAGGCAACGACGTCATGGAAGCTTGGCTCTGGCTCCTGCCCAGTGTCCGGTTCTGTCGGCCTGTGCCGGGGCCCAGAGGCCTGGGTCTGGAACTCATCAGCTCCACCTGTCAAACCCTCCCTGGCCGGTACCCAGGGGCCTTCAGTTATCACTAAGGAGTGCATGGCCTCAGTCCAGGGGCCCTGTATCCCTTCCCTGGTGGGGACTTAGGGCGAGGAGCTATGCCCCCATCAGACAAGCAGCCCCAGTTTGACTGAGCTCTGTTATATGACAGGTACCATGAAATATACAAAGACCTCAGTCATTTGATAAATATTTATTGCATACCTATAGTGTGCCTGGCCCTGAGCTGGCTCCAGGGAATCTGACAGAAATTCCTGCCTACACTCTAGTAAAAGAAATTGTAAAGGAAAGCAGAAGTGTGATGGGAAATAAAAAAGAGAGCAATTCGCTTTACACAGAGTAAGTAGTCAGAAAAGGCCTCTGAGCTGAGAGAGGAAGTACAGCTAGAAAGAGCAGTCCAGACAGAGGAGAGGGCCCATGCAAAGGCCCTGAGATAGGAAAATCTGGACTGTCTGGAGAGCCACAAGACCACTGTGAGGGGGACCCAGCAAGCTCTCTCCCAATAAGTGCCCACTGGACAAATGAACAAACCATCACGAGAATTTCTGCTTCCAGCTGAGTTGGAGTAACCGGGACTGGATTTATGTCCCCACCTGAGATGACTAAAATTCCCCACAGAATATGTGAAACAACGGTTCTCAAGGCATTGGACGTCAGACTAGGAAAAGCAGTGACTCCTGAGAGTAGGAACCAAATGGGGAGAGGCTTATGAATGCCCCACCTTACTGCCTAAAGAAAGTGTCCAGACCAGAGCACAGGGAGAGAAGGGCAGGTGGAGACCAGCAGTCTCCTGCACTGACAAGATGAAGTCAGGAGCCCGGGGACACAAGACAGAGAACCAAAAAGGAGAAAGTTGCACACAGAGAGAACTGTGGAGCTCTACAGAGGTAGTACCCCTTTGGTCATTCAGCATAGTGCCTGCATTTGAAGAAACTACTCAAAAGCACGGTTAGAATCAACCAGTAGGGTTAGAGAGAATAATCCTGCGAGTTCACACGAGGCTAGGAATAGTGCTGGCTCCCAGGAACCAGAGTGGAAACCTCACAATTAATGGGGCATTGAGTAGAGCACTCACAAGACTTTTTGACTCAGAAGTGGGTGAAGACAAAACATCACTCTGGCCCCAACAAAAGCAAGATCTGAAAAAGGACCAAATTGTTTCCAAGTGCTTTTGCACCCCAGAGCAAAACTCAAGAATATTGATAAGATTACAGAAATATCCAGCACCCAACAAAATAAAATCCACAGTGTCTGCCAACCGATAAAAATTAGCACATATACAAAGAAACAGGAAAGTATGACCCATAATGAAAAGAAAAACCGATCAATTGAAACCTACCCAGAATTACCCAGATGATGGGATTAAGAGACATAGACATTAAAACAGTTATTATAACCACGTTCCACATGTGCAAGAAGATAAAACAAAGACTGACCATGTGAAGTAGAGAAATAGAAGATATTTTTAAAAGACCCAAATTAATTAAAATTCTAAGGATGAAAACTATAATGTCTGAGATAGAAAATACACTAGATGGATTAATGGAACATTAGACATGGCAAAGGACTAACGAACTTCGAATATATAGTACAGAAGCTATCCCAAGTAAAATACACAGAGAAAAAAAGCTTCAAAATAATAATAACACGGCATTGGCAGGCTGTGACATGACTTCAAGTGATCTAATGTGTGTGTGTAATTAGAGTCCCCCAAAGAGGGAAGAGGATGAGAAAAAGAAATACTTGAAGGAAAAGGAAAAAAGAACTGAAAAACTTCTAACTTTGATGAAAATCTGATAAATCATTAGATCTAAAATATTTAATGAACCCCAAGCACAATACACAGAAACTATACCAAGCTCTCTGCTCCTCCCAGCTCAACACACTGTTGCATCTCCTTGTGCACTGCCAGTTGGTTCCCTGAGACACAATGGAAAAGCTTGGAGTAAACGGATTTGGCCATATTGGATACCTGGTCATCAGGGCCACTTTTTTTTTTTAAAGATTTTATTTTTGGGGCACTTGGGTGGCTCAGTCAGTCAAGCATCCGACTCTTGGTTTTGGCTCAGGTCATGATTTCACAGTTAATGAGTTCGAGCCTTGCATCGGGCTCTGTGCTAACAGAGCCTGTGTGGGATTCTCTCTCTCCCTCTCCCACTGCCCCTCCCATCTCTCTCTCTCTCTCTCTCTCTCTCTCTCTCTCTTTCTCTCTCTCTCTCTCTATCAAAATAAATTAGAAAGCTTTTAAAAAAGTATTTGATTTTTAAGTAATCTCTACACACAATGATCAAGAGTCACATGCTCTACCAATTGAGTTACCCAGGCCAGGTACCCCAAGGGCTGTTTTTAATTCTAACAAAGTACTGTTGCCATCAGTGATCCCTTCATTGATCTCAACTACATCGTCTACATGTTCCAGAAAGATTCTACCCATGGCAAGTTCAATGGCCCAGTCAAGGCTGAGAACGGGCAGCTTGTCATCAGTGGAAAGCACATCTCCATCTTCTAAGAGTGAGATCCCACCAACCTCAAATAGTGTGATGCTGGTGCTGAGTATGTTGTAGAGTCCAATAATGTCTTTACTATCTTGGAGAAGACTGGGGCTCACATGAAGGGCAGAGCCAAAAGGGTCATCATCTCTGCCCCTTCCTTTGATGCCCCCATGTTTGTGATGGGAATGAACCATGGGAGGTATGACAATTCCCTCAAGACCATCAAATGCTTCCTGCACCACCAACTGCTTGGTGCCCCCTGTCTAAAGTCATCCATGACAACTTTAGCATCATGGTGGGACTCATGACCACAGTCCATGCCATCACTGCCACCCAGAAGACTGTAGATGGCCCCTCTGGTAAGCTGTGGCATGACAGCCATGTGCTGTGCAGAACATCACCCTTGCTCCTACTGGCAATGCCACAGCTATGGGCAAGGTAATTCCTGAGCTATATGGGGAGCTCACCAACATGGTCTGCCATGTCTCCACTCTCAATGTGTCAGCAGGATCTGACCTGCTGCCTGGAGAAAGCTGCCATATGTGATGAGATCAAGAGGGTGGTGAAGCAGGTATCAGCCCCCTCATGGGCATCCTGATTTGCACTGAGAACCTGGTTTGTCCTGCAACTTTAATAGGGATACCCACCCTTCCACCTTTGACGCTGGGGCTTGTGTTACTCTCAATGAACACTTTGTCAAGCTCATTTCCTAGTATGAAGATGAATTTGACTACAGCAAAATGGTGGTAGACCTTACAATCCACATGACCTCCAAGGAGTAAGAGTCTCCCAGACCAAGAGCCCCAGCAAGAACACAAGAGGAAGACAGAGGCCCTCAGCTGCTTGAGGGCCCCAACTCAATCTCCCAACACACTGTATTTTCCAACTCAGACCCCCTAAAGAGTGGGAGGAGCTTGGGGAGCCTTCCTGGTCATGTACCACCAATAAAGTACACTGAACCCAGCCCACTCCCCTCCAAAAAACCTATACCAAGGTATATTGTAAGTTGTTTTTAAAATGTGATAAAGAGAAAATTTAAAAGCAGTCAGAGTAGGGGCACCTGGATGGCTCAGTCGGTTAAGCATCCGATTTCAGCTCAGCTCATGATCTTTCAGTTTGTGAATTTGAGCTCCATGTCCAGCCCTGTGCTGACAGCTCAGAGCCTGGACCCTGCTTCGGATTCTGTGTCTCCCTCTCTCTCTGCCCCTCCCCTGCTCATGCTCAGTCTCTCCCTGTCTCTCAAAAAGAAATAAACATTAAAAAATTTTTTTAAAAAGCAGCCAGAGTAAAAAGACATATTACATACAAATATAAATAAGGCTAATGGATTTATTATGGTCAGAAACTGTGCAAGCAAGAAAATAGTGGAGCCACATTTTTAAAATGCAGAAAGAGGGGCACCTGGCTGGCTCAGCCAGAAGAGCATGTGACTCTTGATCTCAGGGTCGTGAGTTCAATCCCCATGTTGGGTGTAGAGGTTACTTAAATGAACAAATACAAACTTGAAAAAATAAAAATAACGGGCACCTGGGTGGCTCAGTTGGGTTAAGCGTCCGACTTCAGCTCAGGTCATGATCTCAAGGTTTGTGAGTGCAAGCCCACATCGGGTTCTCTGCTATCAGTGGAGAGCCTGTCTCTGCCCCTCCCCAGCTCACATGTGTGTGTGTGCACGCTCTCTCAAAAATAAACAAAAAATAAAAATAAAATACAGAAATAAAAAATACAACATCAACCTAAAATGTTTACCTTCCACCTTAAGACACCATAAAAAGAAGAGCAAACTAAATCTACAGCAAGCAGAGGTAAGGAAACAGTAAAAATTAGAGTGTAAATTAATGAAATAGAGAATAGGAAAATAGAGAAAAATCAATAAACCAAAAGTTGTTTTTTGAAAAGGTCAACAAAAGTGATAAACCCTTAGAATGATCAAGAAAAGAGAAAGATCACTAGAATCAGAAATGAAAGAAGGAACATTACTGCCAACTTTACAGAAATAAAAAGGATTATAAAAGCATAAGGAATACTATCAACAACCTTCTGCCAATAAATTTAATAACTTAGATGAAATGGACAAGTTCCTAGAAAGAAACAAACTACTGAAACCAATTCAAGAAGAAATAGGCAATCTGTATAGACCTATAACAAGTAAAGAGATTGAAGTATTAATTTAAGAAATCACCCACAACCTTAGATAGTTTCACTGAGGAATTCTACAAAATATTTAAAGAAGAATGAATACAATTCTCCACAAACTCTTCCAGGAAACAGAAGAGAGGGAAACAATTCTCAACTCGTTTTATTATGTCTGATACCAAAACCAAACAAAGAGATCACAAGAAAACCACAGACCAATATCTCTTAAGAATACAGAGACAAGGGGTGCCTGGGTGGCTCAGTTGGTTAAGCATCTGACTTCAGCTCAGGTCATGATCTCACAGTTCATGGGTTCAAGCCCAGCGTCAGGCTCTGTACCGACAGCTAAGAGCCTGGAGCCTGCTTTGGATTCTGTGTCTCCCTCTCTCTCTGCCCCTTCCCTGCTTGTGCTCTCTCCCTCTCAAAAATAAATAAATAAACATTAAAAATTAAAAAAAAAAATAATAAAGAGACAAAAATCAACAAAATACTAGCAAGCTGAATCCAGCAATATATAAAAAGAATTATACCACGGTGAAGTGGAATTTATTCTGGGAATGCAAGGTTAGTTTAACTTCCAAAAATCTATTAATGTAATAAACTTTATCAATAGAATAAAAACCAAAAAGCACATAATTGTCTCAAAAGGTAGAAAAAAACCAAAAAGCAGTTGACAGAATCCAATACCCATTCATTTAAAAAAAGGGGGGGGGGATAGAATGGAATTCCCTCCACATGATAAAGGGCAGCTATAAAAACTGCACAGTGGGGGAGGCTGCGTGGCTCAGTCAGTTACACATCTGACCCTTGGTTTCAACTCAGGTCATGATCTTACAGTTCATGGGTTCAGGCCCCACATCAGGCTCTGCTGCTGGCAGCACAGAGCCTGTTCAGGATTCTCGGTCTCCTCTCTCTCTGCTGCTTGCCCATTCACACTATCTCTGTCTCCCTCAACATAAATAAATAAACTTAAAAAAAAAAAAACTACACAGCTAACATCGTACTTAACAGTAAAAGATTGATGCTTTCCTCCTAAGATCAGGAACAAGACAAGGATGTCTGCTCCCACTAATTTTATTCAACACTGTATTAGAAGTTCTAGTCAGAGTAACTAGGCAATAAATAGAAATTTAAAAAATCAAGATTGGTAAGGAAGAACATACAACTATATATGTAGATGACTTGATCTTGTATATAGGAAGTCCTTAGGAAACCACACACACAAAAAAACACTATTAGAACTAATAAACAAGTTCAGCAGGTTTACATGATGAAAGATTAGTATATAAAAATTGATTGTATTTCTATATATAAATCAAGAATCTGAAAATAAAATTAAGGAAACAATTCCATTTATAATAGCATCGAAAAGAACAAAGTACTTAGGAATAGTACATATGCTGCAAAAGTGCGTACCAAAATACTTAGGAATAGATTTGATAAAAGAAATGAAAAACTTATACTCAGAAAACATTATTGAAAGAAATTAAAGATCAAAATAAATGGAAAACATCCCATGTTCATGAATCAGGAGACTGGGTATTGTTAAGATAGCAATACTCCCCATTTATTCGACCTACAGATTCAGCACAATCCCTGTCAGAATTCCAGTTGCATCTTTGTAGAAATTGACAAGCTGATGCTAAAATTCATATTCAAATTGCAAGGGGCCTAGAATAGCCAAAACAATCTTGAAAATTAAGAACAAAGTTGGGGGATCTATACTTTTTCACTTTAAAACTTACTACAGGGGCACTTGGATGGTTTAGTCGGTTAAGTGGCTGACTCTTTTTCTTTCTTTTTTTAAATTTTTTTGAGAGAGAAAGAGAGCACAATCAGGAGAGGGGAAGAGAGAGAGGGAAAGAGAGAGAATCCTAAGCTGGCTCCACACTGTCAGCATGGAGACTGATGCAGGGCTCAAACTCACGAATTATGAGATCATGACCCGAACTAAAATCAAAAGTCAGATGCTTAACTGACTGAGACACCTGGGGGCCCCAAACACCCCTGCTCTTTCTCTCTCAAAATAAATAAAATAAACTTAAAAAACATAAAATAAGACTTACTATAAAGCAGCCAACAATAATTTAAGATAGTGTGATACTAGCATAAGGATAGACATATGGGTCAGTGGAATAAAATTGAGAGTCCAGAAACAAACCCATGTGTCTATGGTCAATTGATTTTCAACAAGGGTGAAAAGACCAATTGTGAAAGAATAGTCTTTACAGCAAATAGTGCTGTGACAACTGGATAGTCAGTCATGTGCACAAAAAAAAAAAAAAAAAAAAAAAAAAAGGAAAAACTACCTTATAAAAAAAAAAAAAAAAAAAAAAAAAGCAGTTGGAAACCTTACCTCATATCATATACAAAAAGTAACTCAAAACAGATCAAATACCTAAATGTATGAGCTAAAATTATAAAACTCTTATTTAGAAAACATAGGAGTAAATCCCAAATTAGGCAAAGGATTCCTAAATATGACGTCAAAAGCACAAGCAGCAAAAGAATAATCAGATAAAATAGACTTCATCAAAATTTAAAAGTTTTGTGCTTCAAAGGGCACTCTTAAGAAAGGGAGAAAACACAGAGTGGGAGAAAATGTTTGCAAACTATATATCTGATAAGGGACTTGTATATAGTATAAAGAACTCTTACAATGAGATAGTAAAAAGGGGCACCTGGGTGGCTCAGTCAGTTAAGTATCTGACTCTTGATTTCCATTCAGGTCTTGATCTCTCAGTTCATGGGGTAAAGCACCACCTCGGGCTCCCCGCGACAGCATGGAGGCGGCTCAGGATTCTCTCCTCTCTCTTTGTTCCTCCTTGCACCTCCCCCCCGCCACTTACATGTGCACACGCTCTCTTTATCTCAAAATAAATAAACATAAAATAATAATAATAAAACAAACCAATTAAAAATTGAGCAAAAGATCTGGATAGACATTTCTCCAGAGAAGATACACAAATGGCCAATAAACACATGAAAAGGTGCTTGACATGATTCATAAAAACTCTATGACAATACATTCGATAACCTAGATGAAATGGACTAATTCTCTATGACACAAAGCGTGAAAGCTAACCCAAGAAGAGGTAAATAATCAAAATAGCCCTATATCTATTTTAAAAAGTGAAAAAGGATAATCTTTCAACAAATGACACTGGGACAATTGGATATTCATAGCTACACACAAAAAAAGAAAGTTGACTGACACCTCATATATATGCCCAAACTAACTCAAAATAGATGACAGACCTAAGAGTTAAAATTACAGGCAATAATTAGAATTTCTAAAAAAAATTTAAACCCTTCTTGGTTACCACTTTATTTTTTTATTATTATTTTTAATGTTTATTTTTGAGAGAGAGAGAGAGACAGAGCGCAAGGGGGGAGGGGCAGAGAAGGAGGGAGACACAGAATCTGAAGCAGGCTCCAGGCTCTGAGCTGTTACCACAGAGCCCCACGTGGGGCTCAAACTCATGAGCCATGAGATCATGACGCGAGCCAAAGTTGGACGCTTAACCTACTGAACCACCCAGGCACCCCAGAATTTCTAAAATTAAAATTGCTGAAACTAAAGGTTTAGTGAAGATGTGAAGCAACTAGAACTTTCATACACTGCTGGTGGGAATGTAAAATAGTAAAGCCACTTTGAACAACAGCTCAGCAAAACTTAAGCATAGTATTCACCTACCAAATGACGAAGCCATTCCACTTCTAGGTATTTATCCAAAAGAAATAAAAGCATTTATCTCTGTATAAAGACTTACACATAAATGTTTGTAGTAGCTTTATTTGCAATAGTCAAAACCTGGAAATAACCCAAATGTACATCAACGGGTAAATTAAAAAATTGTTATATATCCATGTAATTGATTACTACTCCGCAACAGAAATGGATCTATTAAGATATACAACCACATGGACGACTCTCAAAACAATTAAGCTGACTGAAAGAAGACAGACAAAAAAGAGTACATGTTGTATGGCTCCATTTATATAAAATTCTATAAATGCAAACTAGTCTATAGTAACTGAAAGCAGCTGAGTGGTTGCCTGGGGTGACAGTCAGCAGGGAGCTGGAGGGATTAAGGAGGGACAGGAGGAAACTTTTGTGGGGGATGGTTATGTTTATTATCTTGAATGTGATGATGGTTTCACAAATGTATATCTACATGAAAGCTTACAAATGGGGCACCTGGGTGGCTCAGTTGGTTAAGCATCTGACTCTTGATTTTGGCTCAGGTCATGATCTCAGGGTCATGAGATTGAGCCTTGCATTGGGTTCTGCACTGACTGTGCAGAGCCTGCATGGGATTCTCTCTCCCTCCCTCCCTCTCTCTCTGTCAGTGCCCACCTCTCACAAGTGCTCTCTCTCAAAAAAAGGGGGAAAAAGCTTCCCAAACTGTACTTTACAATGTGCAATTTATTGTATGCCAATTACACCTTGATTAATGTTTAAAACACTATTTTTTAATGTGTATTTATTTTTGAGAAAGCACATGTGCAGCTTGGGGGGGTGGGGTGGCGGTGGGTGGGGCAGGCAGGAGAGGAGCCAAGAGAAAAGGAGATAGAAAATCCCAAGCAGGCTCCCTGCTGTTCCTGTGATGTCTCTGCTGCTAAATTGCTATGTGACCCCAGGCATGGTGGTAAGCCTTTCTGAGGCTTTTTTTCTGTAAAGTTCAGGAAGTAATAGAAACTACAAGTGCTTGGGGCACCTGAGTGGTTCAGTCGGGTTAAGCGGGTTAAGCATCTGTCTGCTCAGGTCATGATCTTGAGGTCCATGAGTTTGAGCCCCGCATCATGCTCTGTGCTGACAGCTCAGAGCCTGGAGCCCGCTTCAGATTCTGGGTCTCCCTCTCTGTCTGTCCCTTCCCTGCTCATGCTCTATCTCTCTCTCTCAAAAATAAATAAAGATTTTTTTTTTATTTCAAAAAAAAAAGAAAGAAAGAAAGAAAGAAAAAGAAACTACAAGTGCTAGTTTAAGCCAAAAAGGGAATTTACTAGAAGGAAGCCTCAGAAAGTCATGGAGCTCCGTGGATCCCAGAAGGCTTTTTCCTATCCCTTATCTTTATTTCTCTGATCACAGCTTTCCCTGTTTCCCCATCTACATGGTAGAAAAGAAAAGCTACCAGCTTCTGAGCTTTGTATGTTACAGGCTTAATTACTCAGGATGCTGAATTAACTCCCTGTCAATCACAGATCCAAATGTAAATTCTCAGGGAAGGACTGTATTGATCCATTTGGGTTAAGGGCCCCAACATGCACCAAGGTATGGGGTCAGGTGGCAGAGCCACAAAGGATGAACCTGACTGGTCTTACAATCTACAGATGAAGAACAGGACAAGTGCTAGGGAAGTGCTTGGTGGACAGACCACAAGAGGAGTGCCAAGAGAAACTACCAAGATAGTAGCTGGAATTCAGGACACCTGGCTTGTTCTGTACTCAGAATTGTGTCTCTTGATAGGGGCAGCGTGTATATATGTAATGTTCCAGTGAGCAGCAGTGGGAGATCAATGGAGGAAGAAATCACTTCCAACTGGGCTGTCTAGGAAGGTTTCATGGAAGAGGTGCCAGTATCAGCTCTGTGAGGAAATTTATGCCCAGGATTTGCATGGCCTTTAAAGTTCACTAAGTGCTCGGGGCACCTGGGTGGCTCAGTCAGTTGAGCATCCAATTTCGGCTCAAGTCATGATATCGCAGTTTGTGAGTTCAAGCCCCACATCAGGCTCGCTGCTGTCAGCACAGAGTCCACTTGGGTTCCTCTCTCCCCTCTCTCTGCCCCTCCCCTGCCTGCACACATGCTCTTGTGCTCTGTCTCTCTCAAAAATAAATCAACATTTAAAAAAAAGTTTACTAAGTGCTTTCGTATCCTCTCTTTACAATGTAGACCCACCTTCTCAACCTCTCCCCTGAGATTAGTACTTTATACATCCCATTGCACAGATGGGGAAACTACCAATGAGAGACATTGATTGAGTGATTTGCCCAAGTTCACACAGCTTGACAGAGCAAGATGTCACCTCTAGTGTTTTGACTGGAGAGCCCTGACTTGCTCTCTCTCTCCAAGGCTGACTTCAAATGGAGTGTAGGGAGGAGGGAGCTTGCTGGGTAAGTGCTTAGCAGGGATTGAAAAGGGAAAAAAGTTCAGGTAGCAGCATCTCTGAGCTCCTGTGCAGAAGCCCTCTACCCTGGCTCCAAATACCCAGAGAACACCTTTGAGCTTTGCTTCAGACTCCCAGGCTGGTTTCCACTCACTCTCCTGACCCTTTATCCAGCAGCTCCAACAGGTTGGGGGAATCTTAGATTCAAAATGCCAAGAATGCCAAAGAAAGTCCTGCAGAATGCCAAAGAAACCTCAAGAGACCCACCCCAACCACCTGAGGATCAACACTAAGGATCAAAGAATGCTGCTACGTACATACACAGGCCTTGGGCTCAGTGTGTTACACACAGTACTGATTTTATTTCATATACATTGTGAGGTAGGTACTGCTACTATCCCCACTTTACAATCGTGGGAAGTATATTCATTGGCAGTTGATTCATTGTCTCAGGTCACGTAACTGGTAAGTGGTGGATCCAAGTCTGTCAGATTACAAATGAACTAAAATCATCCTGCTAAATTGTTTCCTCTTCTCAGTTTGCCCATTTCCACCAAGCTCCTAGGCTTGAGACCTTGCCATTTCTTTCAGCTTCAGTGTCTCAGGACAGCCAGCAGCTCTGAAAGAGCTGGGGGCTCAGGACAGGTGATAGGCCATCTGCACTGATGCGGTGGGAGGCAAAGGGGGACTTGACTGTTGTGTCAACCATGGGTTTAATGTGGCTACTAACTTCTCTTTTTAAGTAATCTCTACACCCACTGTGGGGCTCGAACTCAGGACCCCAAGATCAAGAGACGCATGCTCCACCAACTGAGCCACCCAGGCGCCCCCATTGCTAACTAACTTTTAATCCCGACTTTTGAAGAGTTAATGTAATTGGTGGGTTGCATGTCCTGCAGGTTAAGAGCAAGGAATCAGAGATCAGAGATACTTGGGTTCCAGTCCTGTCCTGGCTTCCCTACTTTCCTGCTGTGTGATCTTGAAGCAGCTTCTAAACCTCTCTGAGCCACAGCTGCCTCATCTAGAACAGGGATAACAAACCCCGACCTCTTGGGTTAGAATGTTATGGGGAAATGGGTTCCAGTAGAGATGAGCAAGGCTCAGGTTGTTTGAAGCAGCACGCTTACTCTATCCATCCCTCTAAAGGAAGCCATTTTACTTCAAAACATTTAAAAAATATATTCAGGGCCTTGGGCGGCTCAGTCAGTTAAGCATCCAATTCTTGGTTTCAGCTCAGGTCATGATCTCATGGTTTGTGGGTTCGAGCCCCACATCGGGCTCCGTGCTGACAGTGTGGAGCCTGCTTGAGATTCTTTCTCTCCCCCTCTCTGCTCCTCCCTTGCTCACTCTGTCTCTCCCTCAAAAATAAACTTAAAAAAATTGTTTTAAATTAAAAATATACTCAACTTTGTCAGATGGTTAAATCCTTTTTTTTTTTTTTTTTTAAGTAATCTGTACACCCAACGTTGGGCTCGAACTCAGGACCCTAAGGTCAAGCGTTGCATGCTCAGCCAACTGAGTCATCCAGATGCCCCCATGGTTAAATCTTTTTGATGCCTGCTTAGATTTAATTTGTCTGGAATGTTCTTCCAGTAAGTCCACATGCGAGCCTCAGTGAGCCCCTGGACTCAAAGCAGCCTGTAGAATCAACTAAACCTGTATCTCAATGCCCCCTCTGAGCTTTTCTCATGCTAATGTGCATTGTGGGCCTCCCAGAATAGTGTTAAGGGGTGGAAGGGGAGTAATGGAACTTGCTTCCTGCAGCACCTACTAATACCTCTTCTCTGGGAAGGCAGCCACTGCCTGCCATTCATATTGGGTGGGCTTTTCCTTAATCTGTCCCCAGCTAGCCTCCCATTTCCAGCCTGAGAGACAAATGTCCTATCAAATCCCACTTTCTTCTCTGTCCTGCCCCTGGTGCCCTCCACCCAGGCCCCAGGTATCACTGTCCCTCCCTCCTACTCCCCTCCCACAAAGCTCTGCAAGGCTCAGTGCTGTCTCTTTCCCAACCCCTAAGGCCCTGCACTTGTCACCTCTTGATGACCCTTGATCTAGCTCCCACCAGGGTCCTAACAACCCGTGGACCCAATTCTACTTCTTGCCTTGCTCCTTAGAGCTCCTCTCTGTTCACCTGACACTCCAGCCAAACAAGGCTCTGCATACTCTGAGTTTTTCTATGCCCATGTCCTTTCCTCTGCCTGGAATGTCCCAACTACCCATCTTCAGGGTCCAGCTCTAGTGCTGTGGCCTCCCATTCTGCTTGGGCATAGTTCTTTGTGCTTGAGGCTGCTTCACTGCTGGTGAGGTCCGATGTAGTCTTTGGCATACAGTAGGTACACATAAATGCCTGTAGCTGTAAAGAATGAGTCTAAACCAACTCCTTCATTTTACAGTGGAGGCACAGAGTTGAAGAGATGTGCACCCTGCTACTAGGAGACAGGACTGAGGGGGTTCCTGCAGGGCTACACCCCAGGCTAGGCTTTTTCTGCCATTCACTTGGAAAGGAAGCCCTCCAGGGGCTACATTTTCCTGGGAAGACAACTGTCTAGAGCTCACACACTACAGACCCTTCTCAGCTAGGTCTCCTGTCCCAGGGGAGCCATCCACTCTGGAAGTCTCTGGTTCATTCCCACTCTATCTCTCAGATCTTTCCCAATGTCATTCCACAATTCCTTGTACTACCACCTGGACAAAGTTTGAGGCAGCAAGGGCCTTCAGGATTATCCATCCAGGGGACCCACAAAAGCCTCAGAAGGTCCTTCACGTCCCCAACTGTGTGCACAACTCTGTGTGTGTTCTGAACACACAGAGACACCACCTAAATCTCAGGGGTGTCCAAGATCCAAATGAGATACAGAACAACTTATCTGTTGAGCTCCTCATTATATAGGTGTTAATATACATAAGGCTCTTAGGACTGTACCTGGTACATTTCTTTTAAGTTTGTTTATTGGGTGTGTGTGTCGGAGGGGGTAACAGAGAGAGAGAGAGGGAGAAAGAGAAGCCCAAGCAGGTTCTGTGCTGTCAGTGCAGAGCCTGATGTGGGGCTTGAGCCCGCAAACCATGAGATTATGACCTGAGCTGAAATCAAGAGTCAGATGCTTAGCTGACTGAGCCACCCAGGTGGCCCAGTACCTGGTACATTTTAAGCACTCTCTAAGGTATGAGTTGGCCCACAGCCTGTTTTTGCAAATGAAGTTTTATTGGAACACTGCTATAACTGTATAGCTCACAATGTCCATGAAGAATTGGCTGCCATTACAGGTAAACAACAGCAGGCTCTAAGGCACGCAGCTAGTAACCTGGGGCTTGAATCTGTCTGTTCAAGGATCCTGTAACACACCTCTGTGCTTTTTCACTCACCTTAACACACAGTACTCATTCATTCATTCAGCAAGGGTTCAAGGATCCCCTTCTGTGTCCTCTAGGCTGAGCTATTGGGAGGAACGGTTGGGACAGGGGTTTGAAGCTGACCTTATAGATTTGAAGAATGACCTCACTCTGCCTCCAGGGCCCTAAGTGACTAGTCCTGAGTGCCTTCTTTTTGTCTGTTGAATCCAAAAATATTCTTCCTACCTCAGGACCTTTGCATGTGTTGGCTTAGCTGGATCTTTCCTGTCGTTCAGGTTCTAGCTCAGATGCCACCACCCTGGGTATTAAAACTCCTGGGCTCCAGTCACTCTTTATTCTCATGGGGCACTTACCACCATGTGAAATATTTTGTTTACTTGTTTTTTGTTGGTCTTCCTAAGCATAACGTAAGGTTTATCTCATTCATTGCTAGAGCCTAGTGCCTAGAACAGTGCCTGACCCATTGGGCTTTCATGGTATTCAATAATTGTTTACTAAATTAGTGAAATGACTCCTGGACAGGGTGTCAGGCAATGTGGCTTCTCTTCCTGGCTCTGTAAACCTACTCACTGAGCCACATTTCCCTTCTCTGGGTCTCAGTTGCCTCCTATGTAAGGTGGAATGTGAGGGTTGGGTGAGAAGCCCCTAATCTTTTGGTTTGAACATTTTATGATTTAAAAACATTTGCCAGGGACCTGCTCTTGGTAGGTTTGGTGGTAAAGGCTATATTTGACTGTGAGCCTAAGTCCCAGCCCAGGCCCTGGGGACAGATGAGAAAGTCTCTACTGAGGGATAAGGGAAGGAGGAGGTGGGGGGAGGGGTGAGTAGGAGGAGGGGGAGACCCAGAATCAGTCAGGCAGGGAAGGCTCTGAGAGCTGCAGGCCAGAAGCCAAGGAGGAAGTGCACAGAAAAGGGAGGCAGACAAGGAGAGGGAGGATAAGGGTTGTGGGGAGAGCTTCTTTCACTTTTTAGCCGATGAGCTTCAGAGTTGTTTGAAATTTGTATAACAAATATGCATTATTTTTGCAACTGGAAAAATTAAAATGTACATGCCCTTTGACCCAGTAATTCCATTTCTAGGAAATCCCTGTAGATAGAGGCATGTGTGAAATGACCCATGTACAAGGCTATTCACAGCAGCCTTGTTTGAAATAGCAAAATACTGGAAACAATCTAAGTTTCCATCAAAAGGGAACAGACAAGCTAGATAAACCAGAGCACATCTAGAAAATGGAACAGTATAAAGATGTCAAAAGCAAGAGCCTAGCAAGTCTGTACGTGCTGACGTAGAATAATCTCCAAAATCTGTTAAGTAGAAGAAACAAGGTACAGAACGACGTATCCAACATGCTGCCATTTATATGAAAAACTATACACACAAATGTTTAGAAATGCTCAGAATATCTCTGGAACATGTGCCAGTTGCTAGGGGATAGGATTGGGGGGAGAGACTCAATGTTCAATATTCTTTTTATAAAGTTGAGGTAAAATTCACATAACATGAAATGAAACATTTGAACCATTTTATTAAAAAAATTTTTTAAATGTTTATTTATTTATTTTTGAGAGAGAGAGACAGAATGCAAGCAGGGGAGGGGCAGAGAGAGAGAAGGAGACACAGAATCCGAAAAAGGTTCCAGGCTCTGAGCTGTCAGCACAGAGCCTGACGCAAAGCTCAAACTCCGGGACAGTGAGATCATGACCTGAGGTGAAGTCGGGCACTTAACCGACTGAGCCACCCAGGTGCCCCCATTTGAACCATTAAAAAAATTTTTTTTCAACGTTTTTTATTTATTTTTGGGACAGAGAGAGACAGAGCATGAACGGGGGAGGGGCAGAGAGAGAGGGAGACACAGAATCGGAAACAGGCTCCAGGCTCCGAGCCATCAGCCCAGAGCCTGACGCGGGGCTCGAACTCACGGACCTCGAGATCGTGACCTGGCTGAAGTCGGACGCTCAACCGACTGCGCCACCCAGGCGCCCCTGAACCATTTTAAAGTGTACAATTTCCATATAGTCCAACCATCACCTCGATGTAGTTCCACATTTTCATCGCCCTGAAAGGAACCCCCCATATGCACTAGCAGTCCTTTTCCATCTCCTCTCCCCCAGCCCCTAATCTGCTCTTTGGCTCTATGCATTTGCCCATTCTGGATATCTCATATAAATGGAATCATACAGTATGTGACCTTTTGTGTCTGGCTTCTTTCACTTAGCATGTTTTTGAGGTTCATCCATGCTGATTCTCGTCATGGCTTTTATTTTCCACTTTAGGGATGTACCACACCTTGTTTATCTGTTCATCAGTTGGTGGACAGTCGGGCTGTCTCCACTTTTTGGCTCTCAGGAATACCACTGCTATGAAGACTCATGTACAGGTTTTGGCATGAATACCTGTTTTCAGTTCTTTGGGGTACGTATCTAGGAGTGCAACTGTTGGGTCATATGGTAATTGAAGAACTGAAAACTGTTTTCAGTATTCTTTTGTACCTTGTGAATTTTATGCCATGAGCCCCATGAGCAAATATCAGCACTTCCCCCACCCCAGAAAAGAAAAAAAAAAAAAAAAAAAAGAAGGTGTACATAATGGGAAAAAAATAAAGCATACTGTAAAAATGCAAAGGGTTATTGTTAGGTAAGGAGTGAGCAAATATTTATGTAGATGATTTCTGAAAGAAAAATGCATTTTGGACTTAGACCTCAATTCAAATTCCACTGCTCTGTTTCATTCTAGTTCTGGGTATGGTGTACAGGAAGACTTGGCATCAAATCCCAGGTCTGTCCGTTATAGCTGTGCATCACTATACAGGTTACTTAACCTCTCTGTGCCTCAAATGTAAAATAAGGAGAAATCATCTACCTGGCCAGCTGTGATGTGTTGTGCCTGGGCCTATGCCTGGCCCACAGCTGGCTGCCTAGTTTAATGGCCTTACACTTGCAGAGTGCAGGAGACAATCTCTTCTCTCCTGGGATCACTGTTCTCTACAGCCCCTTTCACATAAGATGCTCTGATTCCCCACATGCTCAAGGAACTCTTAGAGGCCTGGCCTGCTGAGCAGTCCTCCTCCCACAATTTCATCATCTCTAAAGCCAAACCTCTCAAAAGAGGGGCCAAACAAGGTGTGAGGGGACAGGAGTCAAGGTCAGGTGCTGGGAAAGGGGACTGCTGTCTGCCTAGGACTTCCCAGGGACAGGGAGCATGGGTTTGCTTTATGGAGCCATGGATCCCAGGGCCATATATGTGGAGGAGTTGGGTGGAGACACAGGGAGACAGAATTTGGGTTTACCTGGAGGAACAACTTTTTAATTGACAGGACATAATGCCAAGCATGGTGTTAAGCACTGTTACATGATTCCACACAAAGTGTCCTCATTTCACAGATGAGGAAACTGAGGCTCAGAGTCCTTTGTCACTGTGCCCAAAACGACAAAATGTAAAGTGCAGCAAGATGTGAACCCAGGCCTGTCTCAATCTAGAACTTGGAAGCTTAGCGTCTGTGCTAAGGGGTCAATGGCCAAGTACGTGACAAATGTGAATGATCACTAATCATCACGTGATAACAATATTGCTGTAAGTAGAGCTGGAGGTGTAGCAATGCAGTGAGCAGTTTGAGGTGGAGGGTATGAGTTGCTTCTTCCCAAGTTCAGGCAGAGGCTGGATTAGCTTTTGGTAGAGATTCAAGTGTTTGATACAATCGACTAGATTTGAGTCCTGGGTTCTAATTGTGAGGGTATGAGATTCCCAAGATCTGTCCCCAGAGATTTAGCTGTAGTTGTTTTCATATGGTTCCCAGGAATGTGTCTTTTTCCAAAGACGATTCAGGTCTGCAGCCACATGTGAGGTCCCCTGGCTTGCATGACCTCTAGGGTCCCTTCTCTCTCTTTTTTTTTTTTAATGTTTATTTATTTTTGAGACAGAGAGAGACAGAGCATGAATGGGGGAGGGGCAGAGAGAGAGGGAGACACAGGATCGGAAGTAGGCTCCGGGCTCTGTGCCATCAGCCCAGAGCCCGATGCGGGGCTTGAACTCACGAACCGTGAGATCGTGACCTGAGCTGAAGTCGGACGCTCAACCGACTGAGCCACCCAGGCGCTAGGGTCCCTTCTAATGTCGATTCCATGATCTTCAATGCCTTAACACCCATGACAGGGAAAGCATTCCTTTGGGCAAAGCATTGCCCTCTCCTCCTACAGCCTTCTTAAATTCCTAAGGCCCTAGAGAAAATGAGTGCAGCAAGCTTTTGGGAAGGCAAAAAAGATAGCAAAGATGGAGGGCACAGAAGCCTCACTGTCACTTTCAGTGGTGACGTGATGCCAGCTCATCTTCCTTCCTTGGCCCGCTCTACTCCACCCCATGCAGAGCCCCAAAACTGTCACGTGCCCTACTGGACCCTGGTCAAGTGCAACCATTCCTACTTTCAGCCCCTTGCTCTCTCTCTGAAACTGCCCAGCGGGGTCAGCTTCCCAGGCATATCAGACAATTCTGCAGAGTTTGTCTGGTCCACAGGGTCCTCTCCCAGCTTCTAGGAGGCCAGTGACAGGCAGGGAGGCAGTCCAGAGAGGCATTCTCAGTGACCTTTGGTTCCCTGGGAAGGACTCAAAGCCGGTAAAAGTTTAGCAAGTACCATGTAATCATTGCCAAAACTCTTTTTTTTTTTTTTTTAAACATAGACTTACTGGGTAATAAAATTTGAGGACTCTACAAGAAATTACCTTTGATTAGTTTTGTTTCTTCTTAAACAGAAAATGTCTATGCCACCTGCTTTTGGCATTAAATAGAAAGTATGAATTCAGTACCATACTGTGTGACCTTAGGGGATTTCAGCTGCTGAACCTCAGTTTCCCCATCTGCAAAGGCCACTGGCCAGTGGTCTGGTAGAAACTGGCGCTGGGGCAGGGGCTCTGGCTGCTGAAAGAGAGGATGTTAAGTTGGGAGCCCAGAGCACAGCCTAGGAAACTGTGGTCTGCCAAGACACCCCTTTTGGGTTTCTGATCATTATTTTTTAATCTTCTGCTTTCCTTGCAGGTTCCTGGCATCCTGTTCTCTCTCCCATCTTGGGAGAAGAAATGTAGTCATTGACATATTAGTATAAAAGTACTTCTCTCAGGGATTTTTCCATGGTAACCCAAGCCTTCCATTCATTCAATGTTCATTACTGAACCCCTTCTACAAGGACTTGGGCTGGGTCCTAAGGATTCAGAGATACAAAAACAAACAAACAAGCAAACAAAAAAATCATCCCTGTCCTCAGGGATGATGTTCTCCCCTAATTTTCAGCCATGTGGGGATGGAAGAAATAGCTTTTTTTTTTTTTTTTTTTGGAAGTGAGGGAGATGCTGCTCTTTGGTTTGAAGTGAAGTTCTAGATTCTATTCCTTTGCTGATTTTATAACCTCTCCTCCTGTTGCCCTACAGCTCTGAGACCATCAGAGAACTTCCAGAACCAGGATTTCACTTAGCACTCATGTGAGCCTGGATAATACTCATGAAAGCCAAAGGCATCTCTAGTTTTACTATGAGAAAACTAAGTCTTAGAAAGTAAACTACCTGCCCATGTCATACAGGTTGCTATTGTTGCCTGGATTCAAACCTAGATCTTCTGGCACAGGTATTTTGGAAATACTGTTTGCCTTGGATTTGAACCTATGATACATGTTACTATGTGGCCCAGAGTAAAGGAGGCAAGAGGAGAAAGAGAGAGCTCACTTAGGGCTGAAATGACCCGATCTCTGGTCCTGATCTGCACCACTCTGACCTTGGCCTTCAAACTAGCAGTAGGACCACCAGCAATAATCACAACCCCCAAGAATTTACCATGAGGTTATTTGTCTTATGTAATGCATCCCTGAAGTTGTGGATTAGTTTCTCATTTTACAGATGAATTGATTGATACTTAGCTGGGAACTTGTCCAAGGTCACCAAATCAGAATCCCATCATAGGGCTGCTTCATGCTTCTTGTACCACCCATGCCATCCACCAGTAGCTAGGCAAGTTCCCCCAATACTTCTGAGCCCCTGCTTTCTAATCTATAACTAGGGATAGCAGGAACAATGCGAGGACTGTATGAGAAGGCATATTCACTGCCTAGGGTAGAAAGAAGCAGGTACTTTATAAATGACAGCATCCTGCTCCCTTCCCTTCCTGAGACCTCTTGCACCCAAGTGGAGTTTAAACCTATAAATGCCAAAAAATACACCTCATATACATCCTAGCCTTTGGGCCTCAAGGTCACCTTCTTTACATGCCTTATTACTCAGGCTTTCCTGATGGTAGGGGAGGTGGAGTTAGAATAGGAGGCCTGCTTGGAAGTAGCCAGGCCCACCCTCAGGATGCTAGATCCCAGGCAGTGTTTCTCAAGAGGGAGGACATCTGACTCTTTTCCTTATCCTAAGAATGAAACAAATGATAATGTCTATACAGTAGATCAGAGAGAAGGGGCCACAGGTGTCAGATAACCTGGAGGCCCCAGGAATGGCCCAGTACCATTTCCACAAAGGTTTATTGAACACCTACTACTGCAAATGCCCACCACTCATGGAGCTCTCTGCTGGAGGCCAGGTGGCTGCAGAGATCCAGGGTGGGGGGCTCTATTCACTTAGCAGGGTTTGTGAACACTTCTCAGAGTCAGAGATTTTCCCATGTGGTAGGTAAGACTGAAAGACAAGGGATTCCCAGGATTTCCAGGATCACGAGGACACAGAGGAGGCACTCTGAGAACATTCAGGAAGGTCAGGAAGTTGGGAAAGGGGGGTGGTTCCAGGCAAAGGGAACAGAAATGTGAGAAGTTTAGAGGTGATGTGGAGAGGATGGGAACGCTGAAAAGGCTACTAGACTCTGGGCTACTAGGTCACAGTTGGGTAAGACAGAGAAACAGGGCAGTCTGTCAGAGTTGTACACCCCGAACTCCTCTTTTCAGCCCCATCTGCATCAACCCCAAGTTAGCATCAATGGGTACTCATGCCAGGCTGGGTAGAAGCTTTGCATTTGTATGACCTCCAAATCACTTTGGGGCCAGACAGTTTTCCAATCCTGGGGTTATTGAGGATATACAGAGGAATAAGTTGCTGCCCCTAAAGTGCTTAAGGTCTGGGGGTGCCTGGTTGGCTCAGTCAGAAGAGCATGTGACTCTTAATCTTGGGATTCTGAATTTGAGCCCACATTGGGTGTAGAGGTTGCTTAAAAATAAAATCTTTAAGGGGTGCCTGGGTGGCTCAGTTGGTTAAGCAGCCGATTTCAGCTCGGGTCATGATCTTGCAGTTTGTGAATTCGAGCCCCACATCGGGCTCTGTGCTGACAGTTCAGAACCTGGAGCCTGCTTCAGTTTCTGTGTTTCCCTCTTTGTCTGCTCCTAACCCTTTTGTGCTCTCTCTCTCTGTTTCTCAAAAAAAAAAAAAAAAGTTAAAAATAAATAAATAAATAAAATCTTTAAAAAAACGTGCTTAAGGTCTGGTCACACAGAAAACTTTCTGAGGCATTAAGAATCCTTGTATAAGGTGTTTCTTAAGAAGGCAAAAAAAAAAAAAAATAGAAATCATGCAAATGTCTAATAACAGATGAAATTCTGGCATACCTAATAGCAGTTAAGCAATTATTAGAAATTATGACTAAAGACTGGTGCCTGGCTGGCTCAGTTGGTAGAGTATGCGACTCTTAATGTCAGGGTTGTGAGTTTGAGCCCCACGTTGGGTGTGGTGCCTAACTTGAAAAAAAAAAAAATTATGACTAAAGAACTTAAAAAGAAACATTCATGACAAATTTAAGGGGGGGGGGAAAGGAGTATTCAGACTATTTGGCAATTTTGATTTTTAAAATATGCACAAAGAGACTAGAGGGAAATAATAATCTTGTTCTCCAGATTTCAAATTGTTTTCTAAACTATTATGTAGCTTCTAACTGTCCAACGATAAGCATGTATTGTTCTTATCATCATGAAAGTAATAAAGATTATTTAAATAATCATCAGTCTCATATCATGGAAAAATACAGTGATGGGGGTCAATTGTGGACCCTGTTTTGTTTTGTTTAGTTTTGAGTAATCTCCACACCTAACATGGGGCTCAAACTCAGGACCCTGAGATCAAGAGTCACATGCTCCACTAACTGAGCCAGCCTGGTGCCCATTTGTTACTTCTCTGGGCCTCAGCTTCCTCATCTATAAAATGAAGACCTGAGGACAAGATGAGAATCCCTTCCTCTTTGAAAAATTCAAACTTTCTTTTATTTTTTTATTTGAGAGTGAGAGAGAAAGCGTGTGTGTGTGTGCACACAAAGAACCAAGGAGGGGGCAGAGGGGCAAAGGCAGGGAAGAGAGAGAGAGAATCTTAAGCAGGCTCCATGGTGGGGGTGGGGTGGGGGGACTCGATCCCATGACCCTGGGATCATGACCTGAGTGGAAATCAAGAGTCGGATGCTCAAGCAACTGAACCACCCAGGCGCTCCTCAAACTAACTTCTAAAGGATACCTGAGTTTAGAAAACTGGCCAGGCTCCTCCACCTGGAAAAAGTGGGGCTGAAGAAAGATTTTGAGGGAAGGAAGGATTTGGATTGGTAAGGGGTGGGGAAGAAGAGGAAGAATATTGCTGGGCCAAAGTTGGAGACATGCCTGATGGGAAGATCTATTCTAGGGAAGAAGGGTTAAGAGTGGGAATACAGCCAAAATGGACTGAGGCCTCTGAAAGATGGTCAGGAGATCCATGGGTTCACCAGGTTGGCTCCATCTGGAGGTGCCAGAAGTTGGGAGTACCTAGAAAACTCTGGGTAAAGTGACACACTTATCACTAATATGAGTACCTGATTCCTATAGGAGGCTGTTCTCTTCATCACAGGGCCTGAATCATGTGTTGGCAATGGGGGTGGTGGGAAACCATGGTGCTCCTGGTCTTGACACAAGCACACAATGGTTCCCTGGCACACAGTAGGTGTTCAGCAATTTATTAAAGGAATGTGTCACTGGGAAAGATATCTCCTATTTTTTAGGCTTCCACTTAGGTTTCCATTTAGGCTTCCATTCAGGCTTCCATCTGTGAAATGGCAGATTAGGAAGGAAATTATAATTTGTGGGGGGGACATGTCACAGGAACATTGTATACTTTCACACTCCCGTATGGTAGAGCCAGCCCTATTTAGAGGTCGGCACACTGAGGCTCAGAAGGGTTGAGTCACTTGTTCACGGTCGGGGTCCTAACTAGTTGACGACTGCAAACACAGCTTCTCTCACTCCACCCACACTGCACATCACTTCCAATCTCAAAACACAGGTGCCATTACCCGGTTTGCAAGGAAAGTCAGAATCATACCCACAGACGCCTGGTCTCGGCTGGGGTCACACAGGAGTCCCCTAATACCCCCGCAGTGTCTTCCCAGGTCCAAACAGCCTCTGGACAGGATCCCCCAGGTCGGGGGTCGAGTTCCCAGGCGGGGCCGACACGGAGGGCAGTGCGACCGGAGGGGAACAAGGGTTTTTACAAGGTGACGGCAGGGTCTGGCCCAGTCTGCGTGGGTTTTCAAGTCGGAGGCAAACCAGCTGGGAGACCGCGTGCTCCAGGCCCGCAGAGGGGTGTCACCACCACCCCGCCATGCCCTTAGGTTGCTCTTCCCCACCCCCCACCCCGGCCCTGGGGCTCTGAATAGGAGGAGAAAAGGTGTGTGTGGGGAGGCGGTATTTAAGCAGAGGGAGGCGAGGACCCAAAGGCGGGGTTGGGGGTTGGAGGCAGGAAGGCGAATGGAATCTTCTAGATCCTTCGAGGTACCCCCTCCCTGGGCTAATAACTATTTGGGTTCCAAAGACTCATCTCCCCGCCCAGAGTTCTATTCAGTGACTGGGAGCGGGAAGGGAGTTTGATCTAAGTCCCACCCTCTAGGCTGGAAGCCTGACGCCAGAGAGGGGAAGTGATTTCCTCAAGGTCACGCAGCAAAACAGCAGCCAGTCAGGGCCACAGCCCAGGTGTCGGGCCCCCGACGGCCATAGTCTTTAGAACCCGGCCCCCAACAGCTCTGCGTTCGGGGAAGGCAGGAATGTGGACTGGGACTGGGAGGCTGGATATGGGAGTGAAATGAGAGCGCCGAACACCCCATAACCCCAAATCATGGTCCAAGGTGGGGGGGGGGGTCTCCTTCCTGAAGCTGACGACCCAGGAGACCCGCTTCGGGCGCGGGCGCCGCTCTCTTGGGGCCGCCGGGTGGCGGCGGGCTAGGGACACGGGGGCGCGGGTGCCTCGCACGCAGCTCCACCTCCCGCAGGCTGGGACTGCACGGTGCGAGCGGACCCTTTAAGAAAGTTCACTGGGCGAGTTCATCAAAGTTTAAAAACTTGTCGTGCAGAAGGGAAAGGGGAAAGGAGACCGAGGGAGAGAAGCCGCGGGAGAGAGGGGAAAAGCCCCGCCGGAGGCTGGCGCGCCGCGGCCCCGGCCGGGGCGAGCCCGCAGTGGGCGGCGGGGATTGGCTGCGCGTTCCCCCGGAGACCGCGAGGAGGGCGGGGGAGGGGGCTGGCCGGGCCCCAGCTGAGGCCGGTTCCGGCCCCCGCCCCCCGCCACCGCCCGGCGCCCGCCCCCTCCCCCGGCGCCCGCCCCCCGCCGCCGCCGCCGCCGCCGCGGGCGCACTCGCCGGTCGCAGTGAAAAGGCGGAGGCGGCGGCCGCTCGGGCTCGGCTCCGGTTCCCAGTGCCTCCCCCGCCGCACCCCCTCCCCACATCCCGCACCCGCCAAACTTGATGTGACCCCAGCCTGACGCGGCGGCTGCCCCTCTCACCGCCCCGTGCGCCCCCCACCGCCACTCCGCCCCGCACTCCCGGAGCGCACCGCTCACCGCGCCCCTTCCCACCTCCTCGCCGGGGCCGGGCGCCGCGCTCGCCCTCAGCGTTCCCTTCCCCTCGCCACCCCCACCCCACCCCCCGCACCATGAGCAACCTGAAGCCGGACGGCGAGCACAGCACCAGCACGGGCACCGGCACGGGCTCGGGCTCCGGCGGCACTCTGGAGGAAGAGGTGGGTCTGCGGCCCCGGGACTTGGGGTGAAGTGCACGCGGAGGTGGGCGGGGGAGAGGGCGCGCGGGGCCTCCCGCGCCGCGCGGGGCTGGTCTGGCAATCGCTCGGGGCTCTTTCCCGCCGCTGCCCTTCGGTCGGGGAGGAGCAGCCCGTGTCCGGCGGGCGGGGGCGCGCGGCCTGGACTGCCCCGCCGGGCGGGCATTGTCTCCCCGCCCTCCCGGGCTCGGGGCGGGCCGCGCGCCGGCCGCTGTCCGTGCGTCCCGTGGTGGGCGAGCGGCTCGGCGTCTGCCCCACGCCTGCTGCCCGCGCGTCCCTCGTTCTCCACTCTTGGCCCGGGCCGCTACCCGAGGAGCTCCTCCGGTACTGCTGGGACTCCCGCCTTTGCTGGAAGGAACTGAGCGGGATTAGCACCACGGGCGGGCGGCACCCTCACCCTCTTGCACTTTCCACCCTGACCCCTCCCGGTGACCTTGGAGGCCCGGGACGGCTGCCCGGCACCTTGGTTCACTGTAACTGAGCTGTAGTCACGGGAGGTGGACGGGCTTTGCTTGCAGCCCCAGAACCTGGGCTTTGGCAAAGAGGTCAGCGGGGCAGTTAATTAGAGTTGAGAAAGAGATGCCTAAAGATACTTCGTTCCCGGTTCTCCCTCCCCCCCGCCACCCCCCTCCACCCCGGTTTTGCCCCAGCAGGCAATTCAGGACCCCAGAGCTGGCCTGGGTGGGATTCTGCAAGGAAAGGCGACATTATCTTGTCCACCAGACATGTGCTAAGTATGAGGAGGGAGTGAGTGTGAGGCGGCTTGGCTTCGTGGAATCAGCAGCAGCTGTGTGGTTAATGGGATGGCGAAATCGGGGAGGGTGTGTGGCAGGGGTGATGATGAGGTGGTGAATAGAAGCCTTAAGGCTGAGGGTGGCGAATGGAGACCAGGAGCTGGGCCGACAGAGACAAAAACTGATGCGGAAAGGGGACGACAGGCTTTGCATCTCTCTCCAGGGGCCTCTGGCCTCTGCTGTGTCACTCCAAGGCTAGGAGACCCTTCCTGCCGCGTCCTGGCAAGCTCTTGCCCAGGAAACCAAGGGCCAGTTATCCACCCTGAGCTCCCTTCCCCTTGGTCTGGGGGAGAAACCGCAGATCCCCTGGTGGAGGCTGGTGTCGCTGACCTCCCTCACCTCCCTCCAATGTAGTGGCGGTGGTGCCGGCTGACCGTGCTCTGGGTTTGGTGCAGAATGGCGGCAGTGGCCCACTGCTGGGCTGGGCTCCTCACTGTGGGAGGGATGGTGGGAGGGTCACACCACCAGCTCCCACTCTTAGTAATTCAGAGGCCTGCTGCCAACCCTAGTCCACCAATGGCATGGCATCTTGAGAATCTAGGTCTAGATCTCACTTTTTAGGGAGGGAGGGAGGGAGGGTGGGGGAATATATAACTCTTGACTCTGAAGGGTGGAAAGGGAGGGCCTGACATTTGTCCGCTAGTTTTGTGTGGGCTCCAGAGCAGTGGGGTGGTTTTGCCCCCTGAAGGCCCTGTCCTCTTTGGACCTTGACATGCTGACAGGCCTGTGGCACTGATGAGAACCTTAACCCCATCCTGACACCACCTGGTTGTTCAGAATCTCGCTTGAGAGTTGGGGGGAGGGTGACAGGGTTGCTGGTGTTGCGGGGGCGGGGGGGGGGGCAGATCGCTGCTTGGCCTCCTGGGGGTTGAAACTGGGAGAGGGAAGCCATCTCCTGTGAAGCTGGGCAAGGACCCAGAATACCGCTAATGCTAGAAGGTTGACTTCAACAGGGAGTTTACCCAAGAGGTTGTGCTGATCCTCAGACTTACCCCTTTGAAGTGGGAAGGGTGAACCATGTGGCCAAGCTAAAGTCTTAAAGCATGTGAAGTATTGGTCACTTTTTTTCTAAGTGCCTGTTCTGAGAGAGAGGGCAGGATCTTCAAGAAGTGGAATCCCTGTTAACTTCTCCTTGCAGGTAGAGGTGGGTTATAGGACTAGTGCTGCCGTGTGCTGATGGAGGGGCACAGCCCTGTGTTTAATAGAAGTCTAAAACTAAAGGCTCTGGGAATCTCCTGGAGCCCAGTGTCTGCTCTGGCCAGGTAATTGCAAGGATGAGCCCCCTCCCCTTATTAGCCCTCTGGGCCAAGATCTCTCCTACTGAGGTTCCATCTTGAATTGCTGGTTTGAGCTGGACCTGGATTCCTTCCTTTAGCTTCGATGTCCCCTAGGCAGTCATTTCTGCATCCCCCAGGAGCCACCATCTGGGGAATCTGTTAGCAGTGCTAGTTTACTTTCATGACTAACCCAGGCTGGCTGTTGGAAATTAGGTAAAGCAAGCCTAGAGAACCAAAGAGTCCTACTCCCCCTACTCATTTCTAAAGGCGTTAGGTTTCTGGAGAAAGGGGTATGTTTTCGTGGTTCCAGAAGGGGTATCAGTGGGGCTCCTCATTTTAAGCTCCTTTGCATGAGGAGCTTGACTCTTCCTGCTTGGCCACCCTACCCACTGGGGCTTTGTCTCTATCACAGGCATTAGGTTCCTTTTCTGGACCAGGGGTCAGGATTCCAGGTGAAAGATCACAGACTGGAAGGTGAGAAGGACTTGCCAGGAGGGAATGGGATGTGGTGAAATGAGGGAATATCACCAAGTGATGCAGTGGTACCACTGAGAAGGTAGAAGTGAGCCCTCCCTGAGATGTAGCTCAGTAGGAGGTTCTTAGACTTGTGCCAGTCAGAAGGCATTCCAAGAAGAGGGAATAGCATGTGTAAAAGTGAGAGGTGGATTGTGGAGCCACATGACTTCCAGGAGTTTGCTAGCTTTCAGCAGTAGTGGGGGCCACATTGTGAAGTGCCTGAGATCATGCATGGTTGGGAAAATTGGCATTTTCTGTCACTTGGAAAGGAGAGGTGTTAGAAGCTCTGCTACCCTTTGAAAGCTAAGGAGGGCAGTGAGAAATTAAGGAGAGGGTCTTCAGGGGAAGAGCTGAGTGTCCCTTTCACTCTAGAGCCTCTACCTTAACCCAGGTGCGTCATAGCTGGTGCTGGAACTCCAGAAGGTGAGGTCAGACAGCCCAGGACAGGCTTGCCTGTGAGGCTGTAGAATCCCAGACCCAAGCTTGTCTTAGTGATTCTTTAGGGATGGCTAGAGAGTTACAATGTTTCTGGGGAGGGGTACATGTGGTTTGAAAACATGGTCTATTTTGAAAATGGAGACTTTAATTTCATAGTACAAGGTAATACTAAGTTACAGTAATTATTCATTGTGGGGGGGCTGCTAAGGAAAGTAGTATTTGGAATCTTGGGTGGGTGGAGTTCAAGTTTCTAAGAGTTGAAGTTTTTTTGCCAGCCTAATGGTAAACTGTAGAGAGGCAGGCATTAATGGCAGCCAAAGGGGCTACAGTTTGACTGGAGGGTCTTGGCCCCTTACTGCCCTCCCACTCCCATCTTTGCTTGTCCACTACATCCAGTGGATCTAGGCCATTGTGGCTCCTTGCAGGCAGGACACCTCTGGGTCCACCGTGTGTCCCCTAGAGGTCTCTGCACTCTAGATGAAGGTGAAGGAATTCTGGGGCCCAACATATGACTCAGCCACTTCCTCTTTTCTCTGCCATTAAAAACATTTGACAAAATCTGGGGCGTGTTGATGCTGTATCTGCAAGCTCTTTTTTGATATGAAGGTAGGGAGGAGTCTATACTTCTGGGCATTTACCTGGACACAGGGTCCCAGCAGGTAGACCCAGGCAGATGCTATAGGCTGGGCTGCCTTCCTCCCTGGGGGTTGTTGTGCATGTGTCTTCTCTATTCAAATAACCTAATAGAGACGCTGTCCGATTAGTAGTAGTAAGCCCATACACAGTGTTTGAGTCAGGTATTACCTGAAGTAATTCACCCTTTTACCTCCTTGAACTTGCACAATAACAGCACTGTGAATTATTGTCATTACTGTTTTATAAATGAGGAATCTGAGACAGGTTAAATAACTTTTATGTAGTTAGTAGGTAAGTTGGGATTTGAACCCAGAGTTTGCTCTGAACCACACACTCACTGTATCTGCTGTTTTGTTTTATATTAGGGTTTTGGTGAGTTTTGGGGGTAGGGGGAAAAAAGATCCTGCAACTAAAGTTTTTGAGGCCTGAGCTCTGGGTCCTGCTGTTCCAGATTAGTTCCCTTTGGGCTGGGATAGGTATCTGAAGACTGGGTGATGGGAGCTGGCAACGCTTGTAGAAGGAACATCTTTATCACCGACAGGATTTAGAATTGCCAGTGCAGGGTGATAATAAAATGAGATCAAGTCAATTTTATTATTGTTCAATTCCCTACAGGCAATACAACCCCTTGTTGCCTGTGCAGGGGCTTACTGCTTTCATTCCTTCCCCTACTCCACCCCCTTGCCCTGGTACCCTGATGTTTTGGACATCTTAAATAGGAAACGGTACCCACTCTAAAGCAGCTGCCTGTCATTTTTGTGGGGGTGGGTCATTCCGTTGGGTATCCTCCTCTCCTCCTTCCCGGCTCATGGGCAGCCTGGCTAGCTTATCCCAGTAGGAACCAGATTCTAAATCCATTGAACATTTGGACATAATGATTTCTTCTTGTTCTCATCTCCAGAGGGGGTCTGGTGAGTACTCAGAGTGGAGTCAAGACATGAAGTGCGGGTGCCTTGTTTTTTGCTCTCATGGTCTCTAACCCATTTATCCCATTGGGGCTCCAGACAGTCCTGAGAGATATAGGTGTCCATCCCACCTGGCCTGGGGGCTGGATTCCTGCTCCATGGCCTCCAACCTCTGGTTACCCAGAGCTGAGCTAGAGTGCTAGGTTCTGGTACCACCCAATGGCCCCCAGCCTCTGCTGGGCCATTGGTTTTGGGTAGCACCGACATCTGCTACCGTATTAGTTTCTCTGCCGTTCCCTGACCATGGCTGCCTTAGAGGGATCCTCACACTCCTGGCAAAGCCATGAGGCAGTGGGGCAGAGCCCATCACTAGACTTCAGAAACCATGCTGCTGTGAGGCCAGAACTATAGATAGTCCACAAAGCTCTGTATGCCAGAACCCCATCTACTCCCTGCCCAGGGACAACATGGCTTCCCTCTTTCCGCTGCTTCCCCATCCTATCCTTGGATGGAAAAAATATGGTTACCTCTGAGATGTGCCAAGGCTGACAGGTGGGGTCCTCCCTTCATGAAGAGTCCACTGGTGGATCCGTCTGTGCTGGGGGCCTCTGGGGTATAGCAAAGGCTGTGTGTAGTGGGAGGGTCTGTGTAGGTCTATCTGCCATGGCCTTTAGTCATTTACGGCTGACTGAGCAGAGGCTCTTGGCTGTCAGAAGTCATCAAGGCTGCCTGTTTAATTGTGAACAGGCCTGGGACTCTCAGGGAGAAAGGACAGAACCTGACCTGGACCAGGCCATGGGATGAGTGTCTGGAGTACCTAGTTCCCTTTTGTGGTTAGCCACCTTCTTCCCCAAGTGGGTTTGGGCTTTTATTGGCAGAGTGGGAGGTGGTCAGGAGAGGTTACTTGAATAGGACCTAAGGCCCTTTTTTGAGAATGTTTGTTGAAATGAAGGCTGTGTGAAGAACTTCTGCCCAGACTGGTCCTCATTCTTGATGTATGGTTGTGGCCATATCCAGGCACAGCTTGGGATGTTTGTGACTGAGGAGCTCCAAACCAGAATACAGGCCCTTGAAGCAGCTTCCATTCCTGAACAGTGTAGCATTATGTTAGGAAACATCCCTTCTCAGGCTTCATCTGCTTCCTTCAGGCAGTATACAGGTGTGGTAGGCTCAGTGCTACGTTCACAGTGGAATACCATAAGGTGGTTTAAGGGTTGGAGGTGTTGATTTCAGAGCTGGGGAAGGGGTGTAAGATTCCCCCAGGCCAACTCTTTAATGCATGGGTTGGTGTGTTTCAGTGAGGACAACTGCAGCCCTTACCAGGCACTGGGACAAGCGATGGATCTGCGCTGGCTGACCCCACAGCCCCAGGAGGGATGGGGAGGTGGATGGCATAGAAGGGAAGGAAACCTTGCCCAGCAGGCGTCCATGCTGGGGGCCCTGTGAGCCTGCCACTTGAGTGGCCTCTGAAAACCGTGGCCCCTGGCACTGTCTGGAACCAAATGGAAAGCAGTCACCCAGCCATGCCACTGAGTCTGCACGGTGCAGTTCACACAGTTAGATCTGGTTCCCTGTAAATGAGGTGTAGGCCGGTACTCACAACAGACTTTTGACCAGGTGTGTTCCCAAGATGTTTATGCCTTTTGTTCCTGAGGCTAGAAGTAGCTTGGAGCATTAGGTCTGAAGCCATTTTATTTAACACTCTCTACATACCCAGCCCTGTCCCACCCTTTAAAGAACTTCTTACCATCCCAACTTGGTTCCCTTGATTCTTGTACACACAGTCTGGACTCTAGTACACACTGCAGGCTATAGGGGAAGTGCCTCAGGTTCCCAGACAACCTGGATTTTACTGCTGGCTCTGCCACTGGCTGGCCAGACACCTAATCCCTGAGCTGGCTCTTCATCTGTAAAATGGGCCAGTACTTTTTTGCCTGTTACATCAAAGGATTGCCAGGCTCACATGCCAGATGGTAGGTATGAAAGACCTGGAAACCACAAAGTGCTGCCCAGAATGGGTCCTGAGAGCCACACCCTTTGATTTGGGGCTGGAATTAGCAGGGGCAGGCAAAACGCTGTGGAACAGATCCTAAGCCTGGGACTTCACACCAGGTCAGACTAATGGCATTGGAGGTGTCCTATGTGGAGGGAGGCTAGAAGCTGGGAAGCGTCCTAGTCTGGGAGCTGAGCAGCCCAGAGCTCCTCGGAAGGAGCATGGGAAGCACTGAGGTTCTGGGAACGTGTGTCTCAATTCACATCCAATGTCTGGCTGTATCTGTTTGCTCTTTTTCCCTGTGTCCTTGTTCAGCCCTTATAAGTCCTGCGTCTGCGGGCCATGTCACCACATTCCATCCACCTCTCGTCAAGTGGCCCCACTCAGAGGGACTTCTTTCCCCGGGAGGGGTAAGAGCGACCTGCTGGTGCCAAGCTTAAGCCTGAGACCTGGGCAGAACCCATCCCCCACCCTGCCCTCTATACACATGCACAAAAGAAAAAAACCCTGGCCTCTGAGATCTCTGGGCAGGGGGGTATATGTGGGAGACTGCTCTGAGGTTTCTTTTTGGCAACCCCAACATTGCCCCGGCAGAGACCCCTCCCAAACCTCCAAGCCCACCTTGGCCCAGGACCTGGCTGCTGACTTTCTGCTCTGTCACCCTTTTGTTCTCTATTCCCTTTTTCACCACTTTGCCTTCTTGTGGGCAGAAGGAAGGGAAGCGCTTCAGCTCCGAGCAGACGGAGGAGGGCAATGAATGCCCAAGTCTTATACTGCGGTTCAGTCACCTTTTCCTACTTCCTCGGTATCTTACAAGGTGGAATGTGAAGGGCCCTGAGGCTAGTGCACCCTTCCTCTACAGTTGAGGCAGCAGAGGAAGGCCACAAAGCTACCTGCCTGCTGGTGGTCAGGCTGGGACTTCTACCCAGGTTTCCTGATGGTTGTTTTGTTTCCATGTCTGATCAACAGGTTCTTGCTGAGCAAGAGTAGAGTTTCTTGACTCTCAATGGGGTTTCTTCCCCTTGGAGAAGACAGAGCAGAGCTGGGTGTGATGGTGGTTGGTGCAAGCTTAGAAAGGACCTTAAGCATCTTTGTATCAGGAGAGCCATAAGCTGTATGGAACGCAGGCTACATCTCAAAAACTCCCTTGGTCAGGATGGGGTGGCCTGGGCTTCCGTTTGGACTTGGGACTTCCTGGGGCCACATGTGCCCAACTGCCCTGTCGGAGGCATGTGTGTGGCCCTGTTCTGGCCCCTGCCTCCAAGTCAGTGGGACACAAGGCTGTTCCCACTAACTGCTGGGAATTGGCTGTCTGTCTTCCCTTTCACTTCCCTGTACTTAATTCTGTTGACAACTAACCATGGCATCATCCAGTAGCATACCCCAACCCCCCCGCCCTGAATCAACCTTCTGCAAGGGGCTGTTTCTGGCTCCTTAGGTCAGAGCCTAAAGGCCACTAATTTTCTTTTATATATTAAAAAAAATGTTTTTTTATGTTTATTTCTGAGACAGAGACAGAGCATGTGTGGGAGAGGGGCAGAGAGAGAGGGAGACACAGGATCTGAAGCAGGCTCCAGGCTCCGAGCTGTCAGCACAGAGCCCGATGCGGGGCTCGAACTCAAACCGTGAGATCGTGACCTGAGCCGAAGTCGGTTGCTCAACTGACTGAGCCACCCAGGTGCCCCAAGGCCACTTATTTTCAAGAAGCCCAAGGCTGACCTGACTGGGGTCTGAGTAAGTTGGTGTGTAAGGTTAAGGTCTGCAAAGGAGCATTGACTCACGAGCACCTGGGGACCCTGGGGCTGCTTCTGACATGCTCAGTGACCACGAGCAACTCACTGGACCCCTGGGTGTTGGTTTCCTTATCTAAAAATAAGGTTTCTTCTAGCTCAAATATTCTGCATTTCAGTTGCTTCAGAGGGCTGGGAGTCAGGGAAGGATGTGGGAGGGACTTATGAGAGGCTTGTTTTTCCCTTTTTGGATTTCCCTTCTCCCCCCACTCCCTTCCCTAAGTGGTGTTTTCCATCCAGATGACACCAGAGCTCACACTAAGCATCGAGTAGGTGGGGGGATTCAAAGTGAGCCCGTCACTTGAACGATTTGATGGAATGGACAATTGAAATAGTTTTTCCTTTCCAGATTGAATTCCAACTTTCAGAGATACTAAAGGATTGCTGCAAAGAATCCATTTTCAAGTGTCATTTTTATCTCTTTGGTAGGATGTATCTATTGCCCAGAGTCAAGTTTTCCCAATCATGTCCTTCCTGTGTCCCAGCCCTGTGAGGCAGGGATTTGCCTGGAAGGCAGGAGTCTGTCTTCTAGGGCAGAGTGTTCCTAGTGGGCCTATAGTGTTTATTTGGGGGTGGGGAAAGGTGGGGGGTGGGTGGCTAGCTCAGCATCCTTTGTGGAGAAAAGTCTGTCCTCTGGCTGGGTGGTCCCTGAAGTCCAGGGTGTGGTCTTAGCGATGATTAAGTCTGGGGTTTTGAGGAAGGCTGTGCTTGTCCTTCAGAGTTAAAGGATAAGAGGGTTTAATATCTATTAGCATTCCACTGTTCTTGAAAGCAGTGTTTACCCTTTCTGTCTCATAACAAAATCTGGTGCTTATGGACCTGTCCTCTCAGTCACAATACCCTGCTGCCGCCCTTAACTGTGAAGTTGTATGTTTAATGCTCAGTATGAAGGGAGTCTTGTGTCAAAAAGTTGGGGCCCTTGGCATCAGGACTGTCCCTCCCATTGCAGAAGAGGGCACACACTTGTGAGGGCAGAGTGGCCAGGCCCCAGTCTGAGCGCAGGGTCCTCTTTTATTGGAGGAGGGCCCCCACTGACTGCCACCCCAGTCTTGTGCCACATGGAAGCTTTTGGCTGCTTTCTTCTGTGTAGGTCACCCACCCCCTTCTCCCAGCAGCCCCGCAGCCCCCTTCCTGTAATTCTTGCAGGACCTCTAGATGAGCTGGGTCCCCTGTGTGCCCTGGGGAGGAGGGAGCCCTCTGAGCAGCCACTGACTAGAGAGCTGGCCTGGCTTGGAAGCACTGAATGACAGGTCCACCTGTATGAGTGTTAAGGACCAGGAGAGATGTCCACCAGGACTGATAGAGGATGAGTCCTGCCTAGAAGCCTTTCCCACAGAAGCCTGAACTTGTGCTGTAACGCTGATGCTGGGGTGCCTGGGTGTCTCAGTCAGTTAAGCATCCAACTCCTGATTTCGGCTCGGGTCATGAACCCATAGTCATGAGATTGAGGCCCACATTGGACTTCGCACTGGATGTGGAGCCTGCTTAAGATTCTTCTCTTCTCTTCTCATGTCTTCTCTTCTCTCTCTCTCCCTCTCTCCTCCCCCCTCCCCTCTCCCCTCTCATCTGCCCCTCCTCTGCTTGCACTCTCTTTCTAAAATAAAATAAATAAGGGGTGTCTGGGTGGCTCAGTCATTTAAGCATCTGACTACTGGTTTCCTCCACTCAGGTCATGATCTCATGGTTCATGAGTGAGAGCCCCACATTAGGTTCTATGCTGACAGCACAGAGCCTGCTTGGGATTTCTCTCTCCATCTCTCCTCCACTCACGTTCTCTCTCTCTCTCTCTCTCTCTCTCTCTCTCTCTGTCTTTTTCTGTCTTTCTCAGAAAACATAACTTTTTAAAATAAAGTAAATGTTAAAAATGTATAAGGCTGATACAGTGGGTGTCACTGTCACCTTGCTCTTAAAGCCTTCTTTTTGATTTCATTTTTCTGAACATCTATAAACAAATGTCAGTTTGTCTAAAGGAAAAACAACAGACATACAGGTAAGAATGAGTTTGTCAGAGTCCTTCTTCCTACTTCTTTTTAGAAGGTGATCTTACTCTGGGCTGGGGAGGACTACAGAGGGAGAAAGAGACTTCCAGTATGAGGCCCGAGGAGAAGAGCCAGGGAGTCTGGGGAGCCTGGGTGCTCTATCAGGCTGGGGTTAGAAAGTGAGTTGAGAGGCTTCTTCTAGGGAACATTCCCTCCACAGGGACCTCAAGAGTAATTCTGGGGGTGAGGGAAGTTCCCCAGGTCCTGCCCTCTCTTCCTCTCCCCTGGAGCACTGGGAGCGAGCTCAGGGGCCTCCTGTGGAAGAGGTGAGCAGTGCCCCCCACCTCCATGGCAGTATATATGGTCCAGCACTAGCTAGTGGGAAAGGGCCCAAGAAGACACAGCAAAGACCTAGACAACCCCAGGAAGTCTGTCCACCGGTGATAGCCTGTGGTGTGGACTTAGCAGATGGGGCTAGACCTCCCCAACCCCTTCACTCCCAGAAACTTGGGGGAAGGACAGGCAGCAGGACTTGCCTAAAGGAAGAGCAGCCCAGTCCCCAAAACCTACTTGATGGGGGACACAGTTGTGCCAAAGGCCATTTGGTTCCTCTAGGCAAACCTGATGCTAGCTGGGATCTATAGTGTGGCTGAGTCTGTTGCTGACCATCATGAAGGCTGCATGGCTATGTCTGCAGTGACCTGTATGGGCACATCTCTCTAGCCAGTTCTTTAATCCATGTTGAATCTGGTGCTTCCAGCAGGTTCCACCAGAAAAGCTGTTCCTCAGCATGTTTATTCTTTCACTGACTTCTTTTTTTTTTTTTTTTTTTTTTTTTAACGTTTATTTATTTTTGAGACAGAGACAGAGCATGAACAGGGGAGGGTCAGAGAGAGAGGGAGACACAGAATCCGAAACAGGCTCCAGACTCTGAGCTGTCAGCACAGAGCCCGATGCGGGACTTGAATTCACGGATCATTAGATCATGACCTGAGCCGAAGTCGGACGCTTAACCGTCTGAGCCACCCAGGCACCCCTTTCACTGACTTCTAAAGATTCTCCATACTGTTTCCATTTCTCCCCTAATATCTTGTCTACACTGTTCCAGACATACCTTCCACCTGTGCTAAGGATGTGACTACGGTCCAGCTCTGTCTACTGGTACTTGCCATAAAGATGAGTTTTGTTTGTTTGTTTGTTAATGTTTATTTTTGTGAGAGAGAGAGAGAGAGAGGGAGAGAGAGAGAGAGAGAGAGGGGCAGAGTGTGAGTGGGGGAGGAGCAGAGAGAGAGGGAGACACAGAATCTGAAGCAGGCTCCAGCCTCCCAGCTATCAGCACAGAGCCCGACATGGGAGATATGACCTGAGCCAAAGTCAGACGCTTAACCAACTGAGCCATCCAGGTGCCCCTAAAGATGACCGTTTTAAAAGGATTGCAGTGCTTTCCATGTTTCAGGATGGGAGTCGGGTATAACCCTTTGGGTTGTCTGGACACTTCTGGAGAAAGAGTTAAGTGTATGGAAGGAGAAGGGCCCAGGTAAACAAATTTGGTGCCTTCTAGCAGCCTGGGATTGTGTGAACCACCCCTTATGTTTTCTTCAAATACTTGAGCACCTTTGTGTGTTTGTGTGCTGAATTCTTGTACTAAACGTGTGGAGTAGGCAGACCGTGTGTTCTTTGATTAATCTTTCTATCTTGGCATCAGTAGGCAACTGGTGCCTGAATCCTTGTCTGTACCCAAACTCTTTCCTGAATGTTGCACCTTATGGCCATGAGACTGGCTCCAGTAAGTGGCATGGAAGGAGTGATCTCCAGTGCCAGCCTGGGACACAGGAGTTGTAAGGCCTTGGAGAAGTAACTGTGTGTCTCTGTCCCTACTGTCCCCCGAAGAATCCTGAGTGTGCCATCAGCTTATTCTGTCACCTTCCTATTCTGAAACTCAGTTTTCTCATCTGCAAAATGAGGATGTTGAACTAGCTGGTCTTCATGGTGCCTTCCACCTTGGTCATTCCCTCCCTGGGGAAAAGGAAGGAACACTAAAGAATCCAGTGACTACCTAAGGTTGACTCATCTGCATTCCCAGCTCCAGACTGACTTGGATCCAATCCAGACTCACTAGGCAACCTTATAAATAAATGGCTTATGGTACCTGATAGGGAGGTTTTTGTGCAGGTGAATGCTGTGATTACAGGAGCCCTAAGGGAACCAGTATTTTGTTGAGCCTCTCCTACATGCCAGGCATAAAGTGAGCTCTTTATCCTGGAGGTAGATGGTATCTGCATTGTACAGTTGAAGAAACTGAGATTTGGAGAGGTGAAACCACTTCCCTAAGTCAAGCATAAAGCTAGGGTACAGACTCTGGTGTAACCAACTGAAGCCTGTTCTCTTCCCCATGTGTGGTGTCACCTTGCCCTGCTGGGCCACATCTGTCTATGGCTGGGAATTTCTCCTTTGGGGGGCTGAGGTGCATAGAGATGGGGGGGCATCTCAAGTGCTGGGGCCTGACTCTAGGTACCTTGGTTGATAGGAAAGTTTTAAGATTTGGCTCCTGTCTCTGGGGTTTTATACAGTCCAGGTGGAGGGAGTAAGTTCAGATTGTGGGAACGATGTAAGCAGGGGGTCCTGTCCCCATAGGACTTCTGAGGAAGGAAAGGGGAGTGAAGAAATAGAGGAATCCACAAAATGAGTGCCCTTTAGTTAAGGAATGCGGAAGGGGAGGGGTGCCTGGGTGGCTCAGTCGGTTAAGCATCTGTTAAGCATATGATTCTTGATTTCAGCTCAGGTCATGATCTTGTGGTTTCATGAGTTCGAGCCCCGAGTTGGGCTCCATGCTGACAGCGCGGAGCTTGCTTGGGATTTTCTCTCTCTCTCTCTCTCTCTCTCTCTCTCTCTCTCAAAGTAAATAAATAAACTTAAAAAAAAAAAGGAGTGGGGAAGGGGAGTGCTGAGGGGCAGCACAAGCAGCTGCCTGAGGCAGGCCTGTGTGGGTGCTTGTCTGGGGCCTGGAATAGTTGGGGCTGGGGCAGGACCTGATGGGGTTGGGAGCGGGAGGGAGGGTAGGCTCTGCAACCTTTTGTCCTCTCCACATGTAGTTGACCAGCCTGCTAAGGTTATACATCCTGCCACCTCTGGTTTGCCGGCTTCTTCTTATTCTTCCCCCATTACTCCAGCTGGCATCCTAAACAAGTGCCTGGGGAAGGGACTGGCTACTGAATGAACAGTGGCAGCTCTTTACCCACCCATGGGGCCAGCGAGGCCACCCGGGTACCATTCTTTCTGTCCCCACAGTAAGGTGGATTGCTGATGGCATAGATGACTAAATCAGGGTCCCTGGATCTTATCCAGCTCAGCTCCTAAGCTGCATGCTCCCTATCTGGGCCTTAGTTTCCCTATTTGCACAAGGGGATAGGCAGAGGGCACATCATCTTCCAGGGCAACCAAGGTCAAGTGAGAACCAAGAAGAGTATTCAGGTTAGGCTTCCTGTGACCTGGCAGAAAGGGACCTCCCACCTAATCCATATCTGCCTGACCTCAGCTTATTCCCTGAGAGGTGGCCAGGGACAGGGTGGTAGCTCTGCATTGTAGCATTTTGGACACTTGAGAACCTAAAAGATGGAGGCAGAGGAAAAAGGTCATCTGGCCCAGCAGGAAGGTTGGAAACAAGGATCCTAACTGGGAATGAGGGAAAGCTCCCCTATACTCACCCTCAACCCCACCCCCAGCCCATGCAGGAAATTTTGTGCTGAGAACTTGCTATTTAAGGGGGCCTCTGGGGAGGTCTGGTCAGAAAGGAGCCATTTGAGGAAGGGTTTAAAATTAGCCTGGGTGAAATGGGTGGCCCCTGGGGAGAACTGAGGCAGAGGTTTCTGTGGGGCGGCTCTGGCTCCACATCTTTGACCAAAGCCACGTCCCAGGGAGGAGGGAGTAGTACTGATCCAGGTTCTTCCAGCAGGGCCCTGGCTGGCTTGCGCTCTTTGAGTCCATCTTCGGGGGGTGGGCTGAGTGCCCATGTTCTGGCACCCAAAAGCAGCCTGGATGAGTAGTCAGGAGACCTGGGTTTGCTGCATGACCCAAATAAGTCACTTCTGTTTGGTGGTATGTGTGTAAATTAAAGGTTCTTTTATCAAAGGGCAGGGGTGTAGAGGACTGTTGCTCTCTGGAGCCCAGGAGCTGGGTTTACGCTACCCTGGAGCTCGGGCTGTCCAGTTTTTCCCAGGTGCTTCTGGCAACAGGGCCATGCTTGAGAACTGTGTATACAGCAATGCGAGCTGCCAAGGCCTGTGAAATGTGCAGAATCTTCACCCCAGGCCTGGAAGCAGAGGCGTGTCTGGTGAGGGAAAGGCATGACCAAAGGGGGAAGATGCATCCTAAATGGCAAAGGATCCTGCTTGGTATGCTTCTTGGCAAAAACCCATGCAAGAGAAGAAGCTTGTCCTCATCCATTCTTTATTAGCCACGTGCTGGGCTCATTCTTGTGTGGGTGGGGCTGGTGACACTGGTTGGGGGTGGTTGCCTTTGCCATTCCTGGCTCTGTTGTTCAGATCTGTGTGTTGACTGGGCAGAGGTAGAGTGGTGGGGGTGTCTATGCCTGTCGGCCTGCCTGCCTGCCTGCATGCATTGGGTGTAACTTTGCCTAGCTGCCCAGGCTCCTGATTCAAGCCACTGACTTTGAAAAGGCTGTCGCGTGGGTTTGGCAGGCCATCACTGGAATATGGAGCAAGTTTTTTGGTACCTCTGAAGAAGGGAATGTGGCCCATTGTAGGTAGGGCATCTAAATGGTATCAGGAAAGGCCACAGGGCAGGGAGGCAGGCTGAGGCGCATGAGCTTTTTCTTATACTGGCAGGGGTGAGTTCAGAAGATCTATGCTTGGCTTGCTTGGTGGTATGAAATGAGACTTGAGGGGCGCCTGGGTGGCTCAGTCCGTTAAGTGTCTGACTCTTGATTTCGGCTCAGGGCATGACCTCCTGGGATTTTGGCTCAGGTCATGATCTCGGGTTCGTGAGTTCCAGTCCCTTGTCAGGCTCTGTGCTGACAGTACAAACCCTGCTTGGGATTCTCTCTCTACCCTCTCTCTCCCTGCCCCTTCCCGGCTTGCTCTCTTTAAATAGATAAACAAACATTTTAAAAATTTTTTTAAAAAAGAGACTTGAAATCAGGTGTCAAGTGTATAGGGAAGCTCTGTTCGTTTGGATTTTTCACAACTTAGCTACGGTTTTAATATATATTTGTAAGGGATCTAAACGGTGGGAAATCCTCCCTCCCCGTTATAATTATTGGCTGATCTGGCCTTGCTAGTTGAGCATCTGGTGCCAGCAGCATTTAACTAGCAGTAATAACTTAGAGTGTCTGCCAACCCTCTTAGGGACCTCACCCACAGTTCAGGAGGTCGGGTTTGGTTGGAGTCACAGGATGGACACCTGGTGTCTAGCTTTGGCTTTCCCATCAGCTTGTAACCATGTTGAGGGCAAGGCTCATAACTTATAGCACCATCTGCCTCACTTGAAGCCGGTAAGATCGTACTCCTTCTTCAAAACCCAGCATAATTGTTCCATCTCTGACTCCTTAACCCGGTCTCTTATTTAGTAAACATTTAATACAGCACCATGCCAAGACCTGGGCATAGAGGCAAACACACAACATATTCCCTGCCATCGAAGAGCTTACATCTAGCATAGAAAGCACTAGGAGATGGATGTGAACACGCCAGGCCTTCTGTTGAAATCACTCCTGGTGTAGTGTGGTATAGGGCTTACTATCCATTTACATCCTTGCCTCTTCTCTAGACTAGGCAGAGACTCTCAATCTGGGGTCCATTTGTATCTTCTGAAAAATATATATGTTTTGACTTGTATATTCTTGGGGGTAAGACACCATAGCTTTCTTCAAGTCTCAGGAATCCTTGATCTGAAAAAGGATCCTTGATCTGTGTGCTTATGACACAGGGCTCTCCCCTCTTGCAGCTCTTCAGCTCAGTCTGTGTACAGAGGTACTTAGCAGGTGCTTGTTGAGTCAACTGCAGGATGAATGTAGAGAAAGGAAAGGGTACAGAAAGGGCTCTGAAAAGTTAAGTACTATGAAACTCTGAGTGTTCATTTGCCTTGGCCTCCAAAGGAAGCCCAGGAAATACAGATTTCCTCCTTAAACTCTGGAAGGATTTTAGTTCCTTCCTGGAGGAAGAGCTATCATCCCTGTCTACTGTGGTCTCTGTCACCAGGTCCGAACACTATTCGTCAGTGGCCTCCCTGTGGACATTAAACCCAGAGAACTCTACCTGCTCTTCAGGCCGTTCAAGGTGAGTCTGGACCCAGCCACCCACAGGCGGAGCCTAGGGTGGAGGAGAAGCATCAGGAGTGAATCCGACCTGGATTGGGCAGCAGGAAGGCAGAGGGCAGTGTGTCAGAAACTGATCGCAGACCCAGCTCTCTGTCCCGGTTGTGTTAATTCACATGTTGCTTTCGTCGATTGCTTAGCCCTTCTGAGCCTCTCATTCCTCATCTGCAAAGTGGAAACAAGAGAGAATCTCAGTAGGCTTTGCCATATAAGGAATCTTTGAGATTCAGTGTAGTCTTTTCAGTTCAAGTTTTGAGAAAACTTTAAAAAGGTGGGGTCTGTGCTTCCACATTACAAGTTAGCGGAGCAAGTGGGAATTTACGCACGAAATGATGAAGGCTACCACATGATGCCCACATCGTGTGCTACACCATGTGATACAGAACACAAGGGCAGAGGGCACTCAACACTGGTGGAGGTCAGGGTGGTGGACACGTGGTGGGAGTGGTGTGAGAATGATGCAGGCAAGCACTGGTGGAGAAAGGGGGGATGACGTTATGGGTGGCTGGGCTAGCACAACAGGCTTCTGACCTTCCCTGTGATAACCACCTCTCTCTGCAGGGGTATGAAGGGTCCCTGATCAAACTCACATCGAGACAGGTAATTTCTCTCCAAAGTTTTTTTTTTCCTCCCAGCCCAGACCGACTACTGAGCTTGGACCTGAGCCTACTACCTTTTCCTCATCTTGAGGCATTTGGCAGCTGAGACCTGCTCTTTCTCATCTTGTTTCTGTTCTGAACTGATGAAAGAGCGACCTCCACAGGTCCCCTCTCCTTACCAGTCAGCTTCAGGTCCTCCCTCTCTGGTTTTTGAGAAGCTTTCAACCTGTTGCCCCTTTACCAAACCTGGGGCCTTCCCATGTCCTTAATACATTGGTGCCCCCTTTCTTGCTGGCGAAAACACTGGAACTTAATTACTTGCGTGCATTTAAAAAAAAGATTTACCAAGAGGGTAATGTTTAATGCAGTGGGATAAAGCTGTATTGGAATCATTTCCCACAATGTAGTACCTGGATGGGAGACTTTGGGTGCATGAGAAACTTCTACTGTTCTAGCTGAACATAGGATATAGGCAAGAAGTTGTTTTTGTTTTTTGTTTTTGCTTTGTTTTATTTTTGAGGGGAAAATGGAATGTTGGGAGAGAAATGAGGATGTTCTCTCTTTCTCCTACTAGCCTGTTGGTTTTGTGATCTTTGACAGCCGAGCAGGAGCAGAAGCAGCCAAGAATGCATTGAATGTGAGTACACAAGGCTTTCTCTGACCCACAGACCTCTAGACAACAAGTATTCCTGTTCTATCTTTTACAAACTTTCCCCCACTCCATGCCACTAAAAAGGGCCTACAGATGTACCTTAATCCCCCAACATCTGGGGCAAAGTCCCTAGCTGCTTTGTCTATCAAACGCCACTACTCACAAGGTCCAAGCAGTGTGTCGTCTGTCTTGGCCCCTGCATGGGTGAGTCTTTTAGGCAAGATCATTTCTGGGGCCCTTCTGTACCTGTTGCAGTGGACAGACTGTCTGAGCCCTACAAAGTAAAGTCTTTTCCTTCCTTTCCTTCCCTTCCCTTCCCTTCCCTTCCCTTCTCTTCTCTTCTCTTCTCTTCTCTTCTCTTCTCTTCTCTTCTCTTCTCTTCTCTTCTCTTTTCTTCTCTTGTAGGGTATTCGCTTTGATCCTGAGAACCCGCAGACCCTGAGGCTAGAGTTTGCCAAAGCCAACACCAAGATGGCCAAGAACAAGCTAATGGCTACACCAAATCCTACCAACGCTCACCCCGCCCTAGGAGCACACTTCATTGCACGGGACCCCTGTGAGTGGTGCTCAGAGCTATCATCTGCTGTCCAGCTATTGTCTGCTGTCCTTTTACTTGCCCCAGGCAAGGGGCCTGAGTGCAGTTGCATACAGAGGGAAGTTGTTGAGATTCTCACTGAGGGAGTCAGTCCTTTCCAGGAGGCTTCTTGTATCCACAGCCACCTGTCTCTGCGGATTCCATGCTTCCTTCCTCCCCTTGTAGCCTTTGCTAGGCTGTGGACAGACTGAGCTCCTGAGCTGTCAGCATTGCCCAACTTCTCTGAAGCCTTCTCTGATTTTTCTTGGTTGAGATGGGCAGAAGCCCATCTAAGGGCTTCTTCTTTTTCTTTTTTTTTTTTAAAGAGCGTGAGTTATTTTTTATTTATTATTTTCTTAATGTTTGTTTATTTTTGAGAGAGAGACAGAAGCAGAGTGTGAGCCGGGGAGGGGCAGGGAGAGAGGGAGACACACAATCTGAAGCAGGCTCCAGGCTCTTAGCTGTCAGCACAGAGCCTAATGCAGGGCTCAAACTCATGAACCGCGAGATCATGACCTGAGCTGAAGTTGGACGCTTAACCGACTGAGCCACTCAGGCACCCCTCATCTGAGGGCTTCTTAAAGCAGATAGGATGCTCACCATGCCAGGCCAAGTTAACATGGCTTTTTTTCCCCTGGTCTTTCAGTCCTTGAGGGAAGTCTGGCCTGAGTAGGGAGCTTATAGTGTAGTGATAGGTCCCCTTCTCTGTTTGGAATGGTAGTGGAAGGGGAGACCAGTGTTCTGACAATGGGGGCTGTTGTCTCCCATTGTAGATGACCTTATGGGGGCTGCCCTGATCCCCGCATCCCCAGAGGCCTGGGCCCCCTACCCTCTGTACACCACAGAGCTGACCCCAGCCATCTCACACGCTGCATTCACCTACCCAGCTGCCACTGCTGCTGCCGCTGCCGCCCTACATGCTCAGGTAAGCCCCTCTGGGGGAGAGGCGGGGAGAGGATGAAGGAGGCTCTAAGCTGGCCAGACTTTGTTCCTGAATGGCCACAGGGCCACTGATGCCTCTAGAGCTGCAGAACTGCCGTCTCCCACGACATTCTCTTTAGGGCTTCAGATCAGACAGAGGAGAGGGAGAGGATTAGCTGTGAGGCCACATCGGGGATCTGAGGCAGAATGTGAGTGTGAGAGAGACCCAGCCATGGTCCCACCACCGACCGAACGTGTCCAGGCGGGTGCCATACTGCGTTCTGCCTGTGGTGACAGCCACAATTCAGATCCCAACCTGAGTGTGCTCTCTGGAGCCAGGCCGCCTGCCTCTGCCTCTGCCTCTCTGGTCTTTATGAACTTCAGAAAGCACTTAAAAATTCCTGACTTTTTTACTATCTAGAAGAATGAGCACAGTATTATCTGCGTCAGGGTTGTTGAGAGAATTAGATGTTAACACCTGTGAAGGGCCGGCACCACAGGCCCCCCCACACCTGGAGCACAGAGTGCTCAGTGAGTGTTAGTGCTTGTTTTCATGAAGCCTAGACACTCTCCACGGTGAACCTGTGCAGGGATGGCGGGAAAGAGGGAATGAGCACTTCTAGGGGAGAGTTGGGGAGGTTAGTGCTGGGCCACTCACCGAGGTGCCCGAGGCCAGTGAGCCACGGTCCGTTCTGGCCTGGACCTCCCTGGTGCAGTGACAGGAGGCACTGCCAGGTGTATGGACAAAGTGCCACCAGGCAGCACAAGGGGGCTGAGGAGTGATGGCAAGCCCACTTTGGCCTGTGATCAGTAGAGTGAGCAAGAGCTGAGCCTTGGGAAGAGCGACCTGGCCGGGCGAGCTTTGCTGTTGATAGAGGTCGCCTTACCAGGGCAGTAGGGCACGAGGAAGTACAGGATATAAGAAGCCAGGAAGAGAGAGTTCACAGGAACCAGAAGCCAAGGTGGGAGGACTTGGGTGCTCTGCCCAAGGCGGGGGGCTCAGTGTGTGTCTATGTCAGGTCCTCTGAAGGGCTTAGTGACATCTGGATCTACTCAGTTCTGACGTGGAAGGTACAGACTCCCCGCCTACTACCCTAGCAAGCTGTTTTCCCCCATCAGGGGAGGTCCCCTTGGCCATGGCCGCTTTAGATTGTACTGAGGGCAGAAGTGTGGTTAAACTTGGCACCGTTCCCCAGCTGTGCACCACAGGCAGCTAGAAAATTGATAGGGGATAGGAAGGTGGTAAAGATCATTCCCCAGAGGGAAATGATTGGGTATTTACCACAAACCAGGTTCTGTGGTGGGCAAAGAGCGGGTGAGCCCAGGAGACTGTCCTTGTCCTCCGTGACCTGGTGGAGTGCAGGAGGCTGGCAGTAGTGCTCCTGGCCATGCAGGGAGTTTCACTGCAGCAGCCCTATGAGGCCTTGCTGGGCGCTTTGCTCTGATCCTAGCTGTGCAACCATTTCACTACCTGATCTTTTGCAAGTGACTTCACCTTTGGGCCTCTGTGTGTGTACTCATCTGTAAAATGAGAGGGCAATCTAGATGAGGTGGAGAGGGTTCTACCCCATCTGCTCCAAGATGCTTGGCCATGACAAAGGTGAGGCAGAGGTTGGGAACCAGAGATAGTATGTCAAGTTAATAAGCAGAGGTGCCTCTGCTGTTTTTGGGGTAGCTCCTCCAGCTGGCTGAAAGGGGCACGCTACTACCTGTCCTTAAATTCCATACTGCAGGGCTATGTGCCCTCCTGTTTTCTTCCTTTCTAGCTTCCTCCCTCCCACCCTGTCCCTGCCCAGTGGCTGTCCAACTCCAGTACAGCTGCCTCAGTCCAAATTCTGGCTCTTCCAACACCTCTATGACCTTGGGCAAGTTACTTAACCTCTGTCTCAATTTCTTTGGAATGGTGATAATCATACCTACTTTGTAGGTATTTGTTTTTCTGATATTAGCATAGAGGGAATGCTAGAGAAGTGCCAGTTATCATG
>NW_026058200.1:0-53278 GCF_023721935.1 Panthera uncia | reverse complement strand
CTGGAGCTGTCCAGAGGAAGTGAAATGTGGGGCTGAGTTGGCAGACGAATGGAGTGCCCAGCTGCACCCTACCCTCAGCGGAGGGGGGGGGGGTGCCCGGGGGAGGGCTTAGCTCAGCATGATCACATCTTTCCTGAGGTCCTGGCATATTTTGCCCACCTCCACAGGGCCAATGGTCATGCTCAGACCCCCAATCCCAGAATAAGAGGCCCTTCCGCTCCCCAAGCACCACACACTAAAGACCACTAGGTGGCACTAAGTGGTCATTTAGTCCCTTCCCAGAGACCTGGCACGTCCTTTGTCTCCTTGCTGTGCTAGGGAGGGGCTCGTGGACACCTCAGGAGCTGGGTGCCCGTAGGTATAGGGAGGGGGAGGTTCCTTTGTTGAGAAACTTGCACTGGGTATGTGTGGAGTGCCTCATGGTTTGTGTTCATTAGCCCTCTTGTTCATTTTTCCACAATAACCCTGAGAGGACGGTGGGACACTATCCCCACCGTATAGAGAGAAAACTGATTTCTTGAGAGGTTAGATGATTTAGCCACACTGCAAGCTGGGTCTAGAACCCAAGTCCCAGCTACAGGGTACTGGGGTTTTTGCAAAGTCAACAGAGAGCCCTAAAGCTCCAAATGGCTCCACCACTTCCCGTGTGACCTTGAATATGCTACCTAAATCCTCAACCCTAATTTCATCTTCAGTGAAATGGGTCTAAGAGCCATCAATGGAGTTAGGACAAGTAAAGAACTGGGGTAGAGCCAGGCATGGGTAAACCCTCACAGTTAGCTCCTATTGTCTTCATTACACTTACTTTAAGTGACCACCCTGCACTTCCCCCCTCCCTTACCCTCCCAGCCTCTTGAGTGGCCCAGAGAATAACAAAGAGAATTAACAGGATCCAGAGTAAATGAATGTCCTCTTTCACAGTCTTCCCTCCTAGGGGACCCAGGCTGTGCCCACACACTATGGAGAAGGGGAGAATGAAGGCCCCCTACTTCCCCCAACAAACATAAAGTTCCAGCCCTAGTCAGTAAGTGCATTTATCAGAAATGGCCCTCTTCTTTCTTCTGTCTTTTTTTTTTTTTTTTTTTTTTTTTTTTTTTTTTAAGTAGGCTGCATGCCCAACATGGGGCTTGAACTCAAAACCCTTAACAAAACTTTGACAATTCTTGGAGGGGATCTTTAGACTGCAATTATCGAGGAGGAGACAGGCTCACAGAAGGTGGGCAGCTCACAGTTGCTTAGCTGTAAATGGCAGAGCCAGGATGGGCATAAGGCCTCACCCTGGTATTCAGAGCCTTTGAAAAAAGGAGCAGGCATGAGTGCCTCTCAGCCCCCAGCTTTGTCCCAGAAACCCCACACTCAAGACTCCCTTTCTTGGGGGCTCCTGGCTGGCTCAGTCGGTAGAGCATGAGACTCTTGATCTCCAGGTTGTAAGTTTGAGCCCCACGTTGGGTGTGGAGATTAAAAATAAAATCTTTAAAAGGGGGATGGGCAGCTGGGTGGCTCAGTAGGTTAAGTGTTGGACTCTTGATCTCAGCTGAGGTCTTGATCTCAGGGTTAGGAGTTCCTTTGAGCCTGTGCTGGGCTCAAACCTAGTTTAAAAAGGGGGAAAAAAAAGACTCCATTTCTTTATGATTCCAAGAGCATCACCTGCTAGGGCAGAAATGGCTAGGAGGAGCCAAGATGGAAGGGGAAGGGCTTGGACAGAGACCCTGAATAGGGAAGTGCCAGACAAGCCCCAGTGGGAGGGGGGTGACTGCTAGCCCACCTCCCACTCCTCCCACTCTTACTCCCTTGGCTCCAGCTTCCTCCTTGCCAGGACCGCCCCCTCACTTCCCTCCTGGCTGGCTGGTGTTGGGTTCAGTAAGCAGAGCCCCAGCTCCCCTGGAAGGTGTGGGGTGAGGAGGGCGTCCAATTACATGCTGGTGCTGGGGGGTCAGGCAGGGGCAACATGGGGGCAGGAGCCAAAGGCCTGGGAACTGATGGTGGGAGCAGATGTCAGGGGGAGTCCCAAGATGCCCCCACCCTGTGGGAGCCCCCCCATCCCCACCATGGGGGCCTTATCTTCTGGACACAATTCCTCTGTGAACTCCTGGGGACTATGTGTTGTGGAGAGACCATGGCATCTGGCATCTGGTAGCTCGTGCTTGTCAGTTTCCTGAGCTGGGTCTCAGTTTCCTTATCCTCAGAATGGGGTAGGGTGGGAGTAAGCCCTGTGTGACCGATGCCCTATAGCCTGGGATTGTGCTGGGTAAACTAGAAGGGCTATGCACACCCCAGAGAAGGTCTTCTCCTCTTTCTTTTTTTCCCTCTCCACTCAGGGTGGCCTCCTCCCCCGCCTCTCACCCTGGGCCTTGGCACAGCACTCCATGCCTATTTAAGGCAAATCTCCTGATCTCCTTTTAAATAACATTCACTTCTTGTTGTGGAGAAGACCAGCAAGGCCTGAGCTTAGAGAAAGGGGAGGGGAGCCCCAGACAGCCCATCAGAGAGTTGGGGGAGGGGGATGGGGGTGAAGCAGGTATAGGAAGGTCCTTGCCCCACCTCCCACTCCCAGCCTCCCCTTTGGTCCCCTTACTGAATAGGTCCTCTATTGGCTCAAACCCCTTTAGAGGGGCTAGGATGCTCCCAGAATGCTTCATGCAGCCCCTTATAGGCAGTGGGGGTGGGGAGATGAGGACTAATGCCAGTCCCAGGGCCTAGGATGGGTGTATGTTTGGGTGAAGAAGTGGCATGACCAGGGTGACCAGTAAAGGGAATGGGAGGGTCTAGGGTAGGATTGACATCTGATCTCCACATCTTGCCTATATGAAGGATGAAACACAACAGTTCTTTGGTTCTAGAATCTGACGCTCAGAGAGGCCAAGAGACCTTCCCAGGGCCACACAGCTAGTGAGCAGAAGGGTCTGAAATACAGGCCTGGCCTGGCTTAAATTTAATGCTTTCTCCCCTTCATACCAGGTCTCCTCATGCCTGGCATGCCTATATGTGATACCTGAGAGTGACCCTTATCAGGGACAAGACATCCTTGAAAGCCCCCTGCACACACCCTTCCTCTGCCTGCAGAGCTCCCAGGTGGGGGTCCCTGACTCCTTCCCTTCTGCCTCCCTCCTCTTTCATCCAGGCTTACCACCCCTCTCCTTCCCCTTCTCCAGGGTTTCTGGCCCAGAACAGTTCACCTCGACTTGGTTCATACACAGAGAAAATTATAGGTGGCTGGTGGCATGTCCCACAACCCTCCAGAGGAGGCAGGCTGGGCACCTTCTCACTGCAAGACCCCTGCAGGGCCCTTCCCACAGCTCAGTTTTTACCCTTTGAGATCCCAGGCCATCCTCTCCTACTTCCTTCTCTCCCCTCTTCCTAGTCTTTCCCCCAGGTAGCCACCTCCCCAGCCTCCCATCTCTGCATGGCTAATGTCCCTGTGGTCCTCACATGACTGAGATGCCCTCTCCAGGGTTCAAAAGGAGAGGGTCAGGGATCCTTTACAGATCATGTTGCCTCCTCAGGACCAGGTACTCCCTCCCTAGGGATGTGAGCCCCAGCAACAGGACCAGCCTCAACACATGTTAGTGTCAGACTGGATTAGGCACTAGGGGAAGCCCTAGCCTGTTTTTCTTTGGGTACTCAGAGCAGAAAGGGATCATAGCAGTCCGATGGTCCAATGGCCTCAACAAATGAGCCAACTGTGGCCCAGGGAATGAGAGGGGAGGCTCTGGGTCCCGCAGTAAGACAGAAGCTGAACTGGACCATACTGGAACCCCTGATAACCCCAGGTAAGGGCTTGATCCCTGGAGGAGGGGAGTCTATTATAGGAGGAAACTTGGCTCCATATTTAATGGGAGTGTCATTGAGCTTCTAAGGTTTTGTTTTTGTTTTTGTTTGGTTTTTTTAGCATGCCTCTACTATTTTATTTATTTATTTATTTATTTATTTATTTTAATGTTTACTTATTTATTTCGAGAGAGAAAGTGTGTATGCGTGAGCTGGGGAAGGACAGAGAGAGAAGGAGAGAGAGAATCCCGAACAGGCTCCTGCTATCAGCGCAGAGCCTGACACGGGGCTCTATCTCAATAACCGCAGGATCATGACCTGAGCCGAAATCAAGAGTCAGATACTTTTTTCTCTTAATTAAAAAATTTTTTTTTCAACGTTTTTTATTTATTTTTGGGAGAGAGAGAGAGACAGAGCATGAACGGGGGAGGGGCAGAGAGAGAGAGGGAGACACAGAATCGGAAACAGGCTCCAGGCTCCGAGCCATCAGCCCAGAGCCTGACGCGGGGCTCGAACTCACGGACCGCGAGATCGTGACCTGGCTGAAGTCGGACTCTTAACCGACTGCGCCACCCAGGCGCCCCTTTTCTCTTAATTTTAAAAAAATATTTACTTATTTTTGATAGAGAAAGAGAGCATGAGCAGGGGAGGAGCAGAGAGAGAGGGAGACACAGAATCTGAAGCAGGGTCCAGGCTCCGAGCTGTCAGCACAGAGCCAAACGTGGGGCTCAAAGCCATGAACCGTGAGATCATGACCTGAACCAAAGTTGGAAGCTTAACCAACTCAGCCACCTAGGCACCCATACTTTTTTTTTCTTTTTTTTTTAAAGTAAACTCTATGCCAAACCTGGGACTGAAACTCATGGCCCCAAGATCAAGAGTCCCATGATCTACTGACTGAGCCAGCAAGGCACCCCAGTGTGACTCTATTGTTAACCTCTTGTGTGTCCTTAGGTAAGCTCCCTTACTTCCTTGGGCCTCAGTTTCCTTGTGTAAAACAGGTGGGTTGGGTGGATGATCTTTGAGATCCCTTCTGGCTCAGACCTCCTGCACCTTCCATCAGCCCCGCCCATCCCCAAAGGCCTCTATTTCTTGGCTCTTGCCCTGGCCCAGACCTCCCTTGTGGCTCACAAAGATTGCTCCAACAGTCTCTGCACTGTCTCTGGTCTCCACTCTTTTCTCCTCCACCCCACACATCACCCAGGTAAAATGGCTTTAGGAACCTCCTGTGGTCTCCCATGGCCTCCCTTAGAATGATTCACTTCATCAGCTGGCATTCAGCCCATCCTGCCTGCAGTCTTGGACCCTGGACTCAGTTTCCTCATGTGCCAAGTGGCACTAACAACCCCTGAGTTAGAGGGTTCTGTTATGGACACACTGGGGCACATGCGAAGAGCCTGGGGGAAACGCTGGATGGCCTGACCAGCACTCTTGTCTTCCCTGTGCTGGAAAGGCTGCCCATCCAACCCCCACTCTCCTTCATCCAAATTGGGAAGGTCCTCAAGGCTGGTTCCAGTACTGCCCCCTCCTAGAGAGGCCAGGCCCCCCAGCAGCCCCATCAGAGGTAACCTTGCCCATGTGGAGCTGCTACAGGGCTGGACTGCCTCCATCTACAGCTCCCACCGTCCTGTGGGGAATGCACAACTGGGAGTCCTAGACAACCAGCTGGCAGGATGCTTGCTGAGAGAATGGCTGGGTCTGTGGGCTCCTGCCCATGCCCTGTTCCTTCCTACAGGGCTGTGTTTTTGACAGGGGATTATCTTTGACCCTCAGAGACAGCCTTACTGCCAACTCCACAAAAGCTCCTAGTGGGGACTCATGGCAGGCTTTTAGCTAGAAGCTTTAGACCCTCTCTTGCCCTGTTCCAATGACTGACCCAGTGGATTCTCAGAAACCTTCCCAAAGGCCCAGGAAGGAATAGCTGGCAGGAAATACAAGTTATTAGAAGAGACATCTAAGGGAAGAGAAGCCAGAACCTAAACACTAGGAGACTTCCGAGGTCTAAACACTGTCAGCCACTTAGTAATTATAGGACCTTGAGGAGATTACCTAATGTCTCTGAGCCTCAGCTTCCTCACCAGTAAAATGGGGACAATAATACTATCTCATCCTATGACAAAATAGTTAAATGATATATGTAGAGTGCTTATTAGCTCATAGCTTGGCACCTCACAAATGCTCAGAAAATGGTAACTACGGGGGCACCTGGGTGGCTCAGTCGGTTAAGTGTCCGACTTCAGCTCAGGTCATGATCTCACAGTTCGTGAGTTCAAGCTCCACATCAGGCTCTCTGCTGTCAGTGCAGGGCCTGCTTCAGATCCTCTGTCCCCATCTCTCTCTCTGCCCCTCCCCCACTTGTGTTTTCTCTCTCTCTCAAAAAATAAACATTAGAAAAAAAGAAAATGATAACTATAATCCTTGTTGAAGAAAGATGGATCAAGGCCCCCAGCTGAGGTAGGAAGGACTTTGGGAAGGAGGGAGGCACTGAGGCACTGGTCGCTCAGCCTGGGGTAGGCAGGTGGCTAATAGCTGGCATAAAAACACAAAGTTCCAAGCCCGGTGCCAAGCAGTCTACATACATTATTTCATTTAAACCTCAGGCTCTTCCTTTGTTAAAAGTAGGGGTTTGGAACAGAAGCTTCCTAAGGCTTTGCCAGTTCAGTGAGCACTTGTTTTCAGTTCACAGAGGTTTTCCATGTAGAAAGTACTTTTGACTTTATAGAGCCAACTCTGTGAGTGTTCTGATCATTGTAGATGGTCATACAACCAGATCTGGGACTCGAACCAGGGAGGACGGCTCCATCTTTCCCCAGAATCTGGTGGCAGATAGCTCTAAGAGGGTTGGGTGAGATCTGAAGTCCCACCAAAAGCCTAGGGAGGAGCATGGCCCTTGAAGGCAACGACGTCATGGAAGCTTGGCTCTGGCTCCTGCCCAGTGTCCGGTTCTGTCGGCCTGTGCCGGGGCCCAGAGGCCTGGGTCTGGAACTCATCAGCTCCACCTGTCAAACCCTCCCTGGCCGGTACCCAGGGGCCTTCAGTTATCACTAAGGAGTGCATGGCCTCAGTCCAGGGGCCCTGTATCCCTTCCCTGGTGGGGACTTAGGGCGAGGAGCTATGCCCCCATCAGACAAGCAGCCCCAGTTTGACTGAGCTCTGTTATATGACAGGTACCATGAAATATACAAAGACCTCAGTCATTTGATAAATATTTATTGCATACCTATAGTGTGCCTGGCCCTGAGCTGGCTCCAGGGAATCTGACAGAAATTCCTGCCTACACTCTAGTAAAAGAAATTGTAAAGGAAAGCAGAAGTGTGATGGGAAATAAAAAAGAGAGCAATTCGCTTTACACAGAGTAAGTAGTCAGAAAAGGCCTCTGAGCTGAGAGAGGAAGTACAGCTAGAAAGAGCAGTCCAGACAGAGGAGAGGGCCCATGCAAAGGCCCTGAGATAGGAAAATCTGGACTGTCTGGAGAGCCACAAGACCACTGTGAGGGGGACCCAGCAAGCTCTCTCCCAATAAGTGCCCACTGGACAAATGAACAAACCATCACGAGAATTTCTGCTTCCAGCTGAGTTGGAGTAACCGGGACTGGATTTATGTCCCCACCTGAGATGACTAAAATTCCCCACAGAATATGTGAAACAACGGTTCTCAAGGCATTGGACGTCAGACTAGGAAAAGCAGTGACTCCTGAGAGTAGGAACCAAATGGGGAGAGGCTTATGAATGCCCCACCTTACTGCCTAAAGAAAGTGTCCAGACCAGAGCACAGGGAGAGAAGGGCAGGTGGAGACCAGCAGTCTCCTGCACTGACAAGATGAAGTCAGGAGCCCGGGGACACAAGACAGAGAACCAAAAAGGAGAAAGTTGCACACAGAGAGAACTGTGGAGCTCTACAGAGGTAGTACCCCTTTGGTCATTCAGCATAGTGCCTGCATTTGAAGAAACTACTCAAAAGCACGGTTAGAATCAACCAGTAGGGTTAGAGAGAATAATCCTGCGAGTTCACACGAGGCTAGGAATAGTGCTGGCTCCCAGGAACCAGAGTGGAAACCTCACAATTAATGGGGCATTGAGTAGAGCACTCACAAGACTTTTTGACTCAGAAGTGGGTGAAGACAAAACATCACTCTGGCCCCAACAAAAGCAAGATCTGAAAAAGGACCAAATTGTTTCCAAGTGCTTTTGCACCCCAGAGCAAAACTCAAGAATATTGATAAGATTACAGAAATATCCAGCACCCAACAAAATAAAATCCACAGTGTCTGCCAACCGATAAAAATTAGCACATATACAAAGAAACAGGAAAGTATGACCCATAATGAAAAGAAAAACCGATCAATTGAAACCTACCCAGAATTACCCAGATGATGGGATTAAGAGACATAGACATTAAAACAGTTATTATAACCACGTTCCACATGTGCAAGAAGATAAAACAAAGACTGACCATGTGAAGTAGAGAAATAGAAGATATTTTTAAAAGACCCAAATTAATTAAAATTCTAAGGATGAAAACTATAATGTCTGAGATAGAAAATACACTAGATGGATTAATGGAACATTAGACATGGCAAAGGACTAACGAACTTCGAATATATAGTACAGAAGCTATCCCAAGTAAAATACACAGAGAAAAAAAGCTTCAAAATAATAATAACACGGCATTGGCAGGCTGTGACATGACTTCAAGTGATCTAATGTGTGTGTGTAATTAGAGTCCCCCAAAGAGGGAAGAGGATGAGAAAAAGAAATACTTGAAGGAAAAGGAAAAAAGAACTGAAAAACTTCTAACTTTGATGAAAATCTGATAAATCATTAGATCTAAAATATTTAATGAACCCCAAGCACAATACACAGAAACTATACCAAGCTCTCTGCTCCTCCCAGCTCAACACACTGTTGCATCTCCTTGTGCACTGCCAGTTGGTTCCCTGAGACACAATGGAAAAGCTTGGAGTAAACGGATTTGGCCATATTGGATACCTGGTCATCAGGGCCACTTTTTTTTTTTAAAGATTTTATTTTTGGGGCACTTGGGTGGCTCAGTCAGTCAAGCATCCGACTCTTGGTTTTGGCTCAGGTCATGATTTCACAGTTAATGAGTTCGAGCCTTGCATCGGGCTCTGTGCTAACAGAGCCTGTGTGGGATTCTCTCTCTCCCTCTCCCACTGCCCCTCCCATCTCTCTCTCTCTCTCTCTCTCTCTCTCTCTCTCTTTCTCTCTCTCTCTCTCTATCAAAATAAATTAGAAAGCTTTTAAAAAAGTATTTGATTTTTAAGTAATCTCTACACACAATGATCAAGAGTCACATGCTCTACCAATTGAGTTACCCAGGCCAGGTACCCCAAGGGCTGTTTTTAATTCTAACAAAGTACTGTTGCCATCAGTGATCCCTTCATTGATCTCAACTACATCGTCTACATGTTCCAGAAAGATTCTACCCATGGCAAGTTCAATGGCCCAGTCAAGGCTGAGAACGGGCAGCTTGTCATCAGTGGAAAGCACATCTCCATCTTCTAAGAGTGAGATCCCACCAACCTCAAATAGTGTGATGCTGGTGCTGAGTATGTTGTAGAGTCCAATAATGTCTTTACTATCTTGGAGAAGACTGGGGCTCACATGAAGGGTAGAGCCAAAAGGGTCATCATCTCTGCCCCTTCCTTTGATGCCCCCATGTTTGTGATGGGAATGAACCATGGGAGGTATGACAATTCCCTCAAGACCATCAAATGCTTCCTGCACCACCAACTGCTTGGTGCCCCCTGTCTAAAGTCATCCATGACAACTTTAGCATCATGGTGGGACTCATGACCACAGTCCATGCCATCACTGCCACCCAGAAGACTGTAGATGGCCCCTCTGGTAAGCTGTGGCATGACAGCCATGTGCTGTGCAGAACATCACCCTTGCTCCTACTGGCAATGCCACAGCTATGGGCAAGGTAATTCCTGAGCTATATGGGGAGCTCACCAACATGGTCTGCCATGTCTCCACTCTCAATGTGTCAGCAGGATCTGACCTGCTGCCTGGAGAAAGCTGCCATATGTGATGAGATCAAGAGGGTGGTGAAGCAGGTATCAGCCCCCTCATGGGCATCCTGATTTGCACTGAGAACCTGGTTTGTCCTGCAACTTTAATAGGGATACCCACCCTTCCACCTTTGACGCTGGGGCTTGTGTTACTCTCAATGAACACTTTGTCAAGCTCATTTCCTAGTATGAAGATGAATTTGACTACAGCAAAATGGTGGTAGACCTTACAATCCACATGACCTCCAAGGAGTAAGAGTCTCCCAGACCAAGAGCCCCAGCAAGAACACAAGAGGAAGACAGAGGCCCTCAGCTGCTTGAGGGCCCCAACTCAATCTCCCAACACACTGTATTTTCCAACTCAGACCCCCTAAAGAGTGGGAGGAGCTTGGGGAGCCTTCCTGGTCATGTACCACCAATAAAGTACACTGAACCCAGCCCACTCCCCTCCAAAAAACCTATACCAAGGTATATTGTAAGTTGTTTTTAAAATGTGATAAAGAGAAAATTTAAAAGCAGTCAGAGTAGGGGCACCTGGATGGCTCAGTCGGTTAAGCATCCGATTTCAGCTCAGCTCATGATCTTTCAGTTTGTGAATTTGAGCTCCATGTCCAGCCCTGTGCTGACAGCTCAGAGCCTGGACCCTGCTTCGGATTCTGTGTCTCCCTCTCTCTCTGCCCCTCCCCTGCTCATGCTCAGTCTCTCCCTGTCTCTCAAAAAGAAATAAACATTAAAAAATTTTTTTAAAAAGCAGCCAGAGTAAAAAGACATATTACATACAAATATAAATAAGGCTAATGGATTTATTATGGTCAGAAACTGTGCAAGCAAGAAAATAGTGGAGCCACATTTTTAAAATGCAGAAAGAGGGGCACCTGGCTGGCTCAGCCAGAAGAGCATGTGACTCTTGATCTCAGGGTCGTGAGTTCAATCCCCATGTTGGGTGTAGAGGTTACTTAAATGAACAAATACAAACTTGAAAAAATAAAAATAACGGGCACCTGGGTGGCTCAGTTGGGTTAAGCGTCCGACTTCAGCTCAGGTCATGATCTCAAGGTTTGTGAGTGCAAGCCCACATCGGGTTCTCTGCTATCAGTGGAGAGCCTGTCTCTGCCCCTCCCCAGCTCACATGTGTGTGTGTGCACGCTCTCTCAAAAATAAACAAAAAATAAAAATAAAATACAGAAATAAAAAATACAACATCAACCTAAAATGTTTACCTTCCACCTTAAGACACCATAAAAAGAAGAGCAAACTAAATCTACAGCAAGCAGAGGTAAGGAAACAGTAAAAATTAGAGTGTAAATTAATGAAATAGAGAATAGGAAAATAGAGAAAAATCAATAAACCAAAAGTTGTTTTTTGAAAAGGTCAACAAAAGTGATAAACCCTTAGAATGATCAAGAAAAGAGAAAGATCACTAGAATCAGAAATGAAAGAAGGAACATTACTGCCAACTTTACAGAAATAAAAAGGATTATAAAAGCATAAGGAATACTATCAACAACCTTCTGCCAATAAATTTAATAACTTAGATGAAATGGACAAGTTCCTAGAAAGAAACAAACTACTGAAACCAATTCAAGAAGAAATAGGCAATCTGTATAGACCTATAACAAGTAAAGAGATTGAAGTATTAATTTAAGAAATCACCCACAACCTTAGATAGTTTCACTGAGGAATTCTACAAAATATTTAAAGAAGAATGAATACAATTCTCCACAAACTCTTCCAGGAAACAGAAGAGAGGGAAACAATTCTCAACTCGTTTTATTATGTCTGATACCAAAACCAAACAAAGAGATCACAAGAAAACCACAGACCAATATCTCTTAAGAATACAGAGACAAGGGGTGCCTGGGTGGCTCAGTTGGTTAAGCATCTGACTTCAGCTCAGGTCATGATCTCACAGTTCATGGGTTCAAGCCCAGCGTCAGGCTCTGTACCGACAGCTAAGAGCCTGGAGCCTGCTTTGGATTCTGTGTCTCCCTCTCTCTCTGCCCCTTCCCTGCTTGTGCTCTCTCCCTCTCAAAAATAAATAAATAAACATTAAAAATTAAAAAAAAAAATAATAAAGAGACAAAAATCAACAAAATACTAGCAAGCTGAATCCAGCAATATATAAAAAGAATTATACCACGGTGAAGTGGAATTTATTCTGGGAATGCAAGGTTAGTTTAACTTCCAAAAATCTATTAATGTAATAAACTTTATCAATAGAATAAAAACCAAAAAGCACATAATTGTCTCAAAAGGTAGAAAAAAACCAAAAAGCAGTTGACAGAATCCAATACCCATTCATTTAAAAAAAGGGGGGGGGATAGAATGGAATTCCCTCCACATGATAAAGGGCAGCTATAAAAACTGCACAGTGGGGGAGGCTGCGTGGCTCAGTCAGTTACACATCTGACCCTTGGTTTCAACTCAGGTCATGATCTTACAGTTCATGGGTTCAGGCCCCACATCAGGCTCTGCTGCTGGCAGCACAGAGCCTGTTCAGGATTCTCGGTCTCCTCTCTCTCTGCTGCTTGCCCATTCACACTATCTCTGTCTCCCTCAACATAAATAAATAAACTTAAAAAAAAAAAACTACACAGCTAACATCGTACTTAACAGTAAAAGATTGATGCTTTCCTCCTAAGATCAGGAACAAGACAAGGATGTCTGCTCCCACTAATTTTATTCAACACTGTATTAGAAGTTCTAGTCAGAGTAACTAGGCAATAAATAGAAATTTAAAAAATCAAGATTGGTAAGGAAGAACATACAACTATATATGTAGATGACTTGATCTTGTATATAGGAAGTCCTTAGGAAACCACACACACAAAAAAACACTATTAGAACTAATAAACAAGTTCAGCAGGTTTACATGATGAAAGATTAGTATATAAAAATTGATTGTATTTCTATATATAAATCAAGAATCTGAAAATAAAATTAAGGAAACAATTCCATTTATAATAGCATCGAAAAGAACAAAGTACTTAGGAATAGTACATATGCTGCAAAAGTGCGTACCAAAATACTTAGGAATAGATTTGATAAAAGAAATGAAAAACTTATACTCAGAAAACATTATTGAAAGAAATTAAAGATCAAAATAAATGGAAAACATCCCATGTTCATGAATCAGGAGACTGGGTATTGTTAAGATAGCAATACTCCCCATTTATTCGACCTACAGATTCAGCACAATCCCTGTCAGAATTCCAGTTGCATCTTTGTAGAAATTGACAAGCTGATGCTAAAATTCATATTCAAATTGCAAGGGGCCTAGAATAGCCAAAACAATCTTGAAAATTAAGAACAAAGTTGGGGGATCTATACTTTTTCACTTTAAAACTTACTACAGGGGCACTTGGATGGTTTAGTCGGTTAAGTGGCTGACTCTTTTTCTTTCTTTTTTTAAATTTTTTTGAGAGAGAAAGAGAGCACAATCAGGAGAGGGGAAGAGAGAGAGGGAAAGAGAGAGAATCCTAAGCTGGCTCCACACTGTCAGCATGGAGACTGATGCAGGGCTCAAACTCACGAATTATGAGATCATGACCCGAACTAAAATCAAAAGTCAGATGCTTAACTGACTGAGACACCTGGGGGCCCCAAACACCCCTGCTCTTTCTCTCTCAAAATAAATAAAATAAACTTAAAAAACATAAAATAAGACTTACTATAAAGCAGCCAACAATAATTTAAGATAGTGTGATACTAGCATAAGGATAGACATATGGGTCAGTGGAATAAAATTGAGAGTCCAGAAACAAACCCATGTGTCTATGGTCAATTGATTTTCAACAAGGGTGAAAAGACCAATTGTGAAAGAATAGTCTTTACAGCAAATAGTGCTGTGACAACTGGATAGTCAGTCATGTGCACAAAAAAAAAAAAAAAAAAAAAAAAAAAGGAAAAACTACCTTATAAAAAAAAAAAAAAAAAAAAAAAAAGCAGTTGGAAACCTTACCTCATATCATATACAAAAAGTAACTCAAAACAGATCAAATACCTAAATGTATGAGCTAAAATTATAAAACTCTTATTTAGAAAACATAGGAGTAAATCCCAAATTAGGCAAAGGATTCCTAAATATGACGTCAAAAGCACAAGCAGCAAAAGAATAATCAGATAAAATAGACTTCATCAAAATTTAAAAGTTTTGTGCTTCAAAGGGCACTCTTAAGAAAGGGAGAAAACACAGAGTGGGAGAAAATGTTTGCAAACTATATATCTGATAAGGGACTTGTATATAGTATAAAGAACTCTTACAATGAGATAGTAAAAAGGGGCACCTGGGTGGCTCAGTCAGTTAAGTATCTGACTCTTGATTTCCATTCAGGTCTTGATCTCTCAGTTCATGGGGTAAAGCACCACCTCGGGCTCCCCGCGACAGCATGGAGGCGGCTCAGGATTCTCTCCTCTCTCTTTGTTCCTCCTTGCACCTCCCCCCCGCCACTTACATGTGCACACGCTCTCTTTATCTCAAAATAAATAAACATAAAATAATAATAATAAAACAAACCAATTAAAAATTGAGCAAAAGATCTGGATAGACATTTCTCCAGAGAAGATACACAAATGGCCAATAAACACATGAAAAGGTGCTTGACATGATTCATAAAAACTCTATGACAATACATTCGATAACCTAGATGAAATGGACTAATTCTCTATGACACAAAGCGTGAAAGCTAACCCAAGAAGAGGTAAATAATCAAAATAGCCCTATATCTATTTTAAAAAGTGAAAAAGGATAATCTTTCAACAAATGACACTGGGACAATTGGATATTCATAGCTACACACAAAAAAAGAAAGTTGACTGACACCTCATATATATGCCCAAACTAACTCAAAATAGATGACAGACCTAAGAGTTAAAATTACAGGCAATAATTAGAATTTCTAAAAAAAATTTAAACCCTTCTTGGTTACCACTTTATTTTTTTATTATTATTTTTAATGTTTATTTTTGAGAGAGAGAGAGAGACAGAGCGCAAGGGGGGAGGGGCAGAGAAGGAGGGAGACACAGAATCTGAAGCAGGCTCCAGGCTCTGAGCTGTTACCACAGAGCCCCACGTGGGGCTCAAACTCATGAGCCATGAGATCATGACGCGAGCCAAAGTTGGACGCTTAACCTACTGAACCACCCAGGCACCCCAGAATTTCTAAAATTAAAATTGCTGAAACTAAAGGTTTAGTGAAGATGTGAAGCAACTAGAACTTTCATACACTGCTGGTGGGAATGTAAAATAGTAAAGCCACTTTGAACAACAGCTCAGCAAAACTTAAGCATAGTATTCACCTACCAAATGACGAAGCCATTCCACTTCTAGGTATTTATCCAAAAGAAATAAAAGCATTTATCTCTGTATAAAGACTTACACATAAATGTTTGTAGTAGCTTTATTTGCAATAGTCAAAACCTGGAAATAACCCAAATGTACATCAACGGGTAAATTAAAAAATTGTTATATATCCATGTAATTGATTACTACTCCGCAACAGAAATGGATCTATTAAGATATACAACCACATGGACGACTCTCAAAACAATTAAGCTGACTGAAAGAAGACAGACAAAAAAGAGTACATGTTGTATGGCTCCATTTATATAAAATTCTATAAATGCAAACTAGTCTATAGTAACTGAAAGCAGCTGAGTGGTTGCCTGGGGTGACAGTCAGCAGGGAGCTGGAGGGATTAAGGAGGGACAGGAGGAAACTTTTGTGGGGGATGGTTATGTTTATTATCTTGAATGTGATGATGGTTTCACAAATGTATATCTACATGAAAGCTTACAAATGGGGCACCTGGGTGGCTCAGTTGGTTAAGCATCTGACTCTTGATTTTGGCTCAGGTCATGATCTCAGGGTCATGAGATTGAGCCTTGCATTGGGTTCTGCACTGACTGTGCAGAGCCTGCATGGGATTCTCTCTCCCTCCCTCCCTCTCTCTCTGTCAGTGCCCACCTCTCACAAGTGCTCTCTCTCAAAAAAAGGGGGAAAAAGCTTCCCAAACTGTACTTTACAATGTGCAATTTATTGTATGCCAATTACACCTTGATTAATGTTTAAAACACTATTTTTTAATGTGTATTTATTTTTGAGAAAGCACATGTGCAGCTTGGGGGGGTGGGGTGGCGGTGGGTGGGGCGGGCAGGAGAGGAGCCAAGAGAAAAGGAGATAGAAAATCCCAAGCAGGCTCCCTGCTGTTCCTGTGATGTCTCTGCTGCTAAATTGCTATGTGACCCCAGGCATGGTGGTAAGCCTTTCTGAGGCTTTTTTTCTGTAAAGTTCAGGAAGTAATAGAAACTACAAGTGCTTGGGGCACCTGAGTGGTTCAGTCGGGTTAAGCGGGTTAAGCATCTGTCTGCTCAGGTCATGATCTTGAGGTCCATGAGTTTGAGCCCCGCATCATGCTCTGTGCTGACAGCTCAGAGCCTGGAGCCCGCTTCAGATTCTGGGTCTCCCTCTCTGTCTGTCCCTTCCCTGCTCATGCTCTATCTCTCTCTCTCAAAAATAAATAAAGATTTTTTTTTTATTTCAAAAAAAAAAGAAAGAAAGAAAGAAAGAAAAAGAAACTACAAGTGCTAGTTTAAGCCAAAAAGGGAATTTACTAGAAGGAAGCCTCAGAAAGTCATGGAGCTCCGTGGATCCCAGAAGGCTTTTTCCTATCCCTTATCTTTATTTCTCTGATCACAGCTTTCCCTGTTTCCCCATCTACATGGTAGAAAAGAAAAGCTACCAGCTTCTGAGCTTTGTATGTTACAGGCTTAATTACTCAGGATGCTGAATTAACTCCCTGTCAATCACAGATCCAAATGTAAATTCTCAGGGAAGGACTGTATTGATCCATTTGGGTTAAGGGCCCCAACATGCACCAAGGTATGGGGTCAGGTGGCAGAGCCACAAAGGATGAACCTGACTGGTCTTACAATCTACAGATGAAGAACAGGACAAGTGCTAGGGAAGTGCTTGGTGGACAGACCACAAGAGGAGTGCCAAGAGAAACTACCAAGATAGTAGCTGGAATTCAGGACACCTGGCTTGTTCTGTACTCAGAATTGTGTCTCTTGATAGGGGCAGCGTGTATATATGTAATGTTCCAGTGAGCAGCAGTGGGAGATCAATGGAGGAAGAAATCACTTCCAACTGGGCTGTCTAGGAAGGTTTCATGGAAGAGGTGCCAGTATCAGCTCTGTGAGGAAATTTATGCCCAGGATTTGCATGGCCTTTAAAGTTCACTAAGTGCTCGGGGCACCTGGGTGGCTCAGTCAGTTGAGCATCCAATTTCGGCTCAAGTCATGATATCGCAGTTTGTGAGTTCAAGCCCCACATCAGGCTCGCTGCTGTCAGCACAGAGTCCACTTGGGTTCCTCTCTCCCCTCTCTCTGCCCCTCCCCTGCCTGCACACATGCTCTTGTGCTCTGTCTCTCTCAAAAATAAATCAACATTTAAAAAAAAGTTTACTAAGTGCTTTCGTATCCTCTCTTTACAATGTAGACCCACCTTCTCAACCTCTCCCCTGAGATTAGTACTTTATACATCCCATTGCACAGATGGGGAAACTACCAATGAGAGACATTGATTGAGTGATTTGCCCAAGTTCACACAGCTTGACAGAGCAAGATGTCACCTCTAGTGTTTTGACTGGAGAGCCCTGACTTGCTCTCTCTCTCCAAGGCTGACTTCAAATGGAGTGTAGGGAGGAGGGAGCTTGCTGGGTAAGTGCTTAGCAGGGATTGAAAAGGGAAAAAAGTTCAGGTAGCAGCATCTCTGAGCTCCTGTGCAGAAGCCCTCTACCCTGGCTCCAAATACCCAGAGAACACCTTTGAGCTTTGCTTCAGACTCCCAGGCTGGTTTCCACTCACTCTCCTGACCCTTTATCCAGCAGCTCCAACAGGTTGGGGGAATCTTAGATTCAAAATGCCAAGAATGCCAAAGAAAGTCCTGCAGAATGCCAAAGAAACCTCAAGAGACCCACCCCAACCACCTGAGGATCAACACTAAGGATCAAAGAATGCTGCTACGTACATACACAGGCCTTGGGCTCAGTGTGTTACACACAGTACTGATTTTATTTCATATACATTGTGAGGTAGGTACTGCTACTATCCCCACTTTACAATCGTGGGAAGTATATTCATTGGCAGTTGATTCATTGTCTCAGGTCACGTAACTGGTAAGTGGTGGATCCAAGTCTGTCAGATTACAAATGAACTAAAATCATCCTGCTAAATTGTTTCCTCTTCTCAGTTTGCCCATTTCCACCAAGCTCCTAGGCTTGAGACCTTGCCATTTCTTTCAGCTTCAGTGTCTCAGGACAGCCAGCAGCTCTGAAAGAGCTGGGGGCTCAGGACAGGTGATAGGCCATCTGCACTGATGCGGTGGGAGGCAAAGGGGGACTTGACTGTTGTGTCAACCATGGGTTTAATGTGGCTACTAACTTCTCTTTTTAAGTAATCTCTACACCCACTGTGGGGCTCGAACTCAGGACCCCAAGATCAAGAGACGCATGCTCCACCAACTGAGCCACCCAGGCGCCCCCATTGCTAACTAACTTTTAATCCCGACTTTTGAAGAGTTAATGTAATTGGTGGGTTGCATGTCCTGCAGGTTAAGAGCAAGGAATCAGAGATCAGAGATACTTGGGTTCCAGTCCTGTCCTGGCTTCCCTACTTTCCTGCTGTGTGATCTTGAAGCAGCTTCTAAACCTCTCTGAGCCACAGCTGCCTCATCTAGAACAGGGATAACAAACCCCGACCTCTTGGGTTAGAATGTTATGGGGAAATGGGTTCCAGTAGAGATGAGCAAGGCTCAGGTTGTTTGAAGCAGCACGCTTACTCTATCCATCCCTCTAAAGGAAGCCATTTTACTTCAAAACATTTAAAAAATATATTCAGGGCCTTGGGCGGCTCAGTCAGTTAAGCATCCAATTCTTGGTTTCAGCTCAGGTCATGATCTCATGGTTTGTGGGTTCGAGCCCCACATCGGGCTCCGTGCTGACAGTGTGGAGCCTGCTTGAGATTCTTTCTCTCCCCCTCTCTGCTCCTCCCTTGCTCACTCTGTCTCTCCCTCAAAAATAAACTTAAAAAAATTGTTTTAAATTAAAAATATACTCAACTTTGTCAGATGGTTAAATCCTTTTTTTTTTTTTTTTTTAAGTAATCTGTACACCCAACGTTGGGCTCGAACTCAGGACCCTAAGGTCAAGCGTTGCATGCTCAGCCAACTGAGTCATCCAGATGCCCCCATGGTTAAATCTTTTTGATGCCTGCTTAGATTTAATTTGTCTGGAATGTTCTTCCAGTAAGTCCACATGCGAGCCTCAGTGAGCCCCTGGACTCAAAGCAGCCTGTAGAATCAACTAAACCTGTATCTCAATGCCCCCTCTGAGCTTTTCTCATGCTAATGTGCATTGTGGGCCTCCCAGAATAGTGTTAAGGGGTGGAAGGGGAGTAATGGAACTTGCTTCCTGCAGCACCTACTAATACCTCTTCTCTGGGAAGGCAGCCACTGCCTGCCATTCATATTGGGTGGGCTTTTCCTTAATCTGTCCCCAGCTAGCCTCCCATTTCCAGCCTGAGAGACAAATGTCCTATCAAATCCCACTTTCTTCTCTGTCCTGCCCCTGGTGCCCTCCACCCAGGCCCCAGGTATCACTGTCCCTCCCTCCTACTCCCCTCCCACAAAGCTCTGCAAGGCTCAGTGCTGTCTCTTTCCCAACCCCTAAGGCCCTGCACTTGTCACCTCTTGATGACCCTTGATCTAGCTCCCACCAGGGTCCTAACAACCCGTGGACCAAATTCTACTTCTTGCCTTGCTCCTTAGAGCTCCTCTCTGTTCACCTGACACTCCAGCCAAACAAGGCTCTGCATACTCTGAGTTTTTCTATGCCCATGTCCTTTCCTCTGCCTGGAATGTCCCAACTACCCATCTTCAGGGTCCAGCTCTAGTGCTGTGGCCTCCCATTCTGCTTGGGCATAGTTCTTTGTGCTTGAGGCTGCTTCACTGCTGGTGAGGTCCGATGTAGTCTTTGGCATACAGTAGGTACACATAAATGCCTGTAGCTGTAAAGAATGAGTCTAAACCAACTCCTTCATTTTACAGTGGAGGCACAGAGTTGAAGAGATGTGCACCCTGCTACTAGGAGACAGGACTGAGGGGGTTCCTGCAGGGCTACACCCCAGGCTAGGCTTTTTCTGCCATTCACTTGGAAAGGAAGCCCTCCAGGGGCTACATTTTCCTGGGAAGACAACTGTCTAGAGCTCACACACTACAGACCCTTCTCAGCTAGGTCTCCTGTCCCAGGGGAGCCATCCACTCTGGAAGTCTCTGGTTCATTCCCACTCTATCTCTCAGATCTTTCCCAATGTCATTCCACAATTCCTTGTACTACCACCTGGACAAAGTTTGAGGCAGCAAGGGCCTTCAGGATTATCCATCCAGGGGACCCACAAAAGCCTCAGAAGGTCCTTCACGTCCCCAACTGTGTGCACAACTCTGTGTGTGTTCTGAACACACAGAGACACCACCTAAATCTCAGGGGTGTCCAAGATCCAAATGAGATACAGAACAACTTATCTGTTGAGCTCCTCATTATATAGGTGTTAATATACATAAGGCTCTTAGGACTGTACCTGGTACATTTCTTTTAAGTTTGTTTATTGGGTGTGTGTGTCGGAGGGGGTAACAGAGAGAGAGAGAGGGAGAAAGAGAAGCCCAAGCAGGTTCTGTGCTGTCAGTGCAGAGCCTGATGTGGGGCTTGAGCCCGCAAACCATGAGATTATGACCTGAGCTGAAATCAAGAGTCAGATGCTTAGCTGACTGAGCCACCCAGGTGGCCCAGTACCTGGTACATTTTAAGCACTCTCTAAGGTATGAGTTGGCCCACAGCCTGTTTTTGCAAATGAAGTTTTATTGGAACACTGCTATAACTGTATAGCTCACAATGTCCATGAAGAATTGGCTGCCATTACAGGTAAACAACAGCAGGCTCTAAGGCACGCAGCTAGTAACCTGGGGCTTGAATCTGTCTGTTCAAGGATCCTGTAACACACCTCTGTGCTTTTTCACTCACCTTAACACACAGTACTCATTCATTCATTCAGCAAGGGTTCAAGGATCCCCTTCTGTGTCCTCTAGGCTGAGCTATTGGGAGGAACGGTTGGGACAGGGGTTTGAAGCTGACCTTATAGATTTGAAGAATGACCTCACTCTGCCTCCAGGGCCCTAAGTGACTAGTCCTGAGTGCCTTCTTTTTGTCTGTTGAATCCAAAAATATTCTTCCTACCTCAGGACCTTTGCATGTGTTGGCTTAGCTGGATCTTTCCTGTCGTTCAGGTTCTAGCTCAGATGCCACCACCCTGGGTATTAAAACTCCTGGGCTCCAGTCACTCTTTATTCTCATGGGGCACTTACCACCATGTGAAATATTTTGTTTACTTGTTTTTTGTTGGTCTTCCTAAGCATAACGTAAGGTTTATCTCATTCATTGCTAGAGCCTAGTGCCTAGAACAGTGCCTGACCCATTGGGCTTTCATGGTATTCAATAATTGTTTACTAAATTAGTGAAATGACTCCTGGACAGGGTGTCAGGCAATGTGGCTTCTCTTCCTGGCTCTGTAAACCTACTCACTGAGCCACATTTCCCTTCTCTGGGTCTCAGTTGCCTCCTATGTAAGGTGGAATGTGAGGGTTGGGTGAGAAGCCCCTAATCTTTTGGTTTGAACATTTTATGATTTAAAAACATTTGCCAGGGACCTGCTCTTGGTAGGTTTGGTGGTAAAGGCTATATTTGACTGTGAGCCTAAGTCCCAGCCCAGGCCCTGGGGACAGATGAGAAAGTCTCTACTGAGGGATAAGGGAAGGAGGAGGTGGGGGGAGGGGTGAGTAGGAGGAGGGGGAGACCCAGAATCAGTCAGGCAGGGAAGGCTCTGAGAGCTGCAGGCCAGAAGCCAAGGAGGAAGTGCACAGAAAAGGGAGGCAGACAAGGAGAGGGAGGATAAGGGTTGTGGGGAGAGCTTCTTTCACTTTTTAGCCGATGAGCTTCAGAGTTGTTTGAAATTTGTATAACAAATATGCATTATTTTTGCAACTGGAAAAATTAAAATGTACATGCCCTTTGACCCAGTAATTCCATTTCTAGGAAATCCCTGTAGATAGAGGCATGTGTGAAATGACCCATGTACAAGGCTATTCACAGCAGCCTTGTTTGAAATAGCAAAATACTGGAAACAATCTAAGTTTCCATCAAAAGGGAACAGACAAGCTAGATAAACCAGAGCACATCTAGAAAATGGAACAGTATAAAGATGTCAAAAGCAAGAGCCTAGCAAGTCTGTACGTGCTGACGTAGAATAATCTCCAAAATCTGTTAAGTAGAAGAAACAAGGTACAGAACGACGTATCCAACATGCTGCCATTTATATGAAAAACTATACACACAAATGTTTAGAAATGCTCAGAATATCTCTGGAACATGTGCCAGTTGCTAGGGGATAGGATTGGGGGGAGAGACTCAATGTTCAATATTCTTTTTATAAAGTTGAGGTAAAATTCACATAACATGAAATGAAACATTTGAACCATTTTATTAAAAAAATTTTTTAAATGTTTATTTATTTATTTTTGAGAGAGAGAGACAGAATGCAAGCAGGGGAGGGGCAGAGAGAGAGAAGGAGACACAGAATCCGAAAAAGGTTCCAGGCTCTGAGCTGTCAGCACAGAGCCTGACGCAAAGCTCAAACTCCGGGACAGTGAGATCATGACCTGAGATGAAGTCGGGCACTTAACCGACTGAGCCACCCAGGTGCCCCCATTTGAACCATTAAAAAAATTTTTTTTCAACGTTTTTTATTTATTTTTGGGACAGAGAGAGACAGAGCATGAACGGGGGAGGGGCAGAGAGAGAGGGAGACACAGAATCGGAAACAGGCTCCAGGCTCCGAGCCATCAGCCCAGAGCCTGACGCGGGGCTCGAACTCACGGACCTCGAGATCGTGACCTGGCTGAAGTCGGACGCTCAACCGACTGCGCCACCCAGGCGCCCCTGAACCATTTTAAAGTGTACAATTTCCATATAGTCCAACCATCACCTCGATGTAGTTCCACATTTTCATCGCCCTGAAAGGAACCCCCCATATGCACTAGCAGTCCTTTTCCATCTCCTCTCCCCCAGCCCCTAATCTGCTCTTTGGCTCTATGCATTTGCCCATTCTGGATATCTCATATAAATGGAATCATACAGTATGTGACCTTTTGTGTCTGGCTTCTTTCACTTAGCATGTTTTTGAGGTTCATCCATGCTGATTCTCGTCATGGCTTTTATTTTCCACTTTAGGGATGTACCACACCTTGTTTATCTGTTCATCAGTTGGTGGACAGTCGGGCTGTCTCCACTTTTTGGCTCTCAGGAATACCACTGCTATGAAGACTCATGTACAGGTTTTGGCATGAATACCTGTTTTCAGTTCTTTGGGGTACGTATCTAGGAGTGCAACTGTTGGGTCATATGGTAATTGAAGAACTGAAAACTGTTTTCAGTATTCTTTTGTACCTTGTGAATTTTATGCCATGAGCCCCATGAGCAAATATCAGCACTTCCCCCACCCCAGAAAAGAAAAAAAAAAAAAAAAAAAAGAAGGTGTACATAATGGGAAAAAAATAAAGCATACTGTAAAAATGCAAAGGGTTATTGTTAGGTAAGGAGTGAGCAAATATTTATGTAGATGATTTCTGAAAGAAAAATGCATTTTGGACTTAGACCTCAATTCAAATTCCACTGCTCTGTTTCATTCTAGTTCTGGGTATGGTGTACAGGAAGACTTGGCATCAAATCCCAGGTCTGTCCGTTATAGCTGTGCATCACTATACAGGTTACTTAACCTCTCTGTGCCTCAAATGTAAAATAAGGAGAAATCATCTACCTGGCCAGCTGTGATGTGTTGTGCCTGGGCCTATGCCTGGCCCACAGCTGGCTGCCTAGTTTAATGGCCTTACACTTGCAGAGTGCAGGAGACAATCTCTTCTCTCCTGGGATCACTGTTCTCTACAGCCCCTTTCACATAAGATGCTCTGATTCCCCACATGCTCAAGGAACTCTTAGAGGCCTGGCCTGCTGAGCAGTCCTCCTCCCACAATTTCATCATCTCTAAAGCCAAACCTCTCAAAAGAGGGGCCAAACAAGGTGTGAGGGGACAGGAGTCAAGGTCAGGTGCTGGGAAAGGGGACTGCTGTCTGCCTAGGACTTCCCAGGGACAGGGAGCATGGGTTTGCTTTATGGAGCCATGGATCCCAGGGCCATATATGTGGAGGAGTTGGGTGGAGACACAGGGAGACAGAATTTGGGTTTACCTGGAGGAACAACTTTTTAATTGACAGGACATAATGCCAAGCATGGTGTTAAGCACTGTTACATGATTCCACACAAAGTGTCCTCATTTCACAGATGAGGAAACTGAGGCTCAGAGTCCTTTGTCACTGTGCCCAAAACGACAAAATGTAAAGTGCAGCAAGATGTGAACCCAGGCCTGTCTCAATCTAGAACTTGGAAGCTTAGCGTCTGTGCTAAGGGGTCAATGGCCAAGTACGTGACAAATGTGAATGATCACTAATCATCACGTGATAACAATATTGCTGTAAGTAGAGCTGGAGGTGTAGCAATGCAGTGAGCAGTTTGAGGTGGAGGGTATGAGTTGCTTCTTCCCAAGTTCAGGCAGAGGCTGGATTAGCTTTTGGTAGAGATTCAAGTGTTTGATACAATCGACTAGATTTGAGTCCTGGGTTCTAATTGTGAGGGTATGAGATTCCCAAGATCTGTCCCCAGAGATTTAGCTGTAGTTGTTTTCATATGGTTCCCAGGAATGTGTCTTTTTCCAAAGACGATTCAGGTCTGCAGCCACATGTGAGGTCCCCTGGCTTGCATGACCTCTAGGGTCCCTTCTCTCTCTTTTTTTTTTTTAATGTTTATTTATTTTTGAGACAGAGAGAGACAGAGCATGAATGGGGGAGGGGCAGAGAGAGAGGGAGACACAGGATCGGAAGTAGGCTCCGGGCTCTGTGCCATCAGCCCAGAGCCCGATGCGGGGCTTGAACTCACGAACCGTGAGATCGTGACCTGAGCTGAAGTCGGACGCTCAACCGACTGAGCCACCCAGGCGCTAGGGTCCCTTCTAATGTCGATTCCATGATCTTCAATGCCTTAACACCCATGACAGGGAAAGCATTCCTTTGGGCAAAGCATTGCCCTCTCCTCCTACAGCCTTCTTAAATTCCTAAGGCCCTAGAGAAAATGAGTGCAGCAAGCTTTTGGGAAGGCAAAAAAGATAGCAAAGATGGAGGGCACAGAAGCCTCACTGTCACTTTCAGTGGTGACGTGATGCCAGCTCATCTTCCTTCCTTGGCCCGCTCTACTCCACCCCATGCAGAGCCCCAAAACTGTCACGTGCCCTACTGGACCCTGGTCAAGTGCAACCATTCCTACTTTCAGCCCCTTGCTCTCTCTCTGAAACTGCCCAGCGGGGTCAGCTTCCCAGGCATATCAGACAATTCTGCAGAGTTTGTCTGGTCCACAGGGTCCTCTCCCAGCTTCTAGGAGGCCAGTGACAGGCAGGGAGGCAGTCCAGAGAGGCATTCTCAGTGACCTTTGGTTCCCTGGGAAGGACTCAAAGCCGGTAAAAGTTTAGCAAGTACCATGTAATCATTGCCAAAACTCTTTTTTTTTTTTTTTTAAACATAGACTTACTGGGTAATAAAATTTGAGGACTCTACAAGAAATTACCTTTGATTAGTTTTGTTTCTTCTTAAACAGAAAATGTCTATGCCACCTGCTTTTGGCATTAAATAGAAAGTATGAATTCAGTACCATACTGTGTGACCTTAGGGGATTTCAGCTGCTGAACCTCAGTTTCCCCATCTGCAAAGGCCACTGGCCAGTGGTCTGGTAGAAACTGGCGCTGGGGCAGGGGCTCTGGCTGCTGAAAGAGAGGATGTTAAGTTGGGAGCCCAGAGCACAGCCTAGGAAACTGTGGTCTGCCAAGACACCCCTTTTGGGTTTCTGATCATTATTTTTTAATCTTCTGCTTTCCTTGCAGGTTCCTGGCATCCTGTTCTCTCTCCCATCTTGGGAGAAGAAATGTAGTCATTGACATATTAGTATAAAAGTACTTCTCTCAGGGATTTTTCCATGGTAACCCAAGCCTTCCATTCATTCAATGTTCATTACTGAACCCCTTCTACAAGGACTTGGGCTGGGTCCTAAGGATTCAGAGATACAAAAACAAACAAACAAGCAAACAAAAAAATCATCCCTGTCCTCAGGGATGATGTTCTCCCCTAATTTTCAGCCATGTGGGGATGGAAGAAATAGCTTTTTTTTTTTTTTTTTTTGGAAGTGAGGGAGATGCTGCTCTTTGGTTTGAAGTGAAGTTCTAGATTCTATTCCTTTGCTGATTTTATAACCTCTCCTCCTGTTGCCCTACAGCTCTGAGACCATCAGAGAACTTCCAGAACCAGGATTTCACTTAGCACTCATGTGAGCCTGGATAATACTCATGAAAGCCAAAGGCATCTCTAGTTTTACTATGAGAAAACTAAGTCTTAGAAAGTAAACTACCTGCCCATGTCATACAGGTTGCTATTGTTGCCTGGATTCAAACCTAGATCTTCTGGCACAGGTATTTTGGAAATACTGTTTGCCTTGGATTTGAACCTATGATACATGTTACTATGTGGCCCAGAGTAAAGGAGGCAAGAGGAGAAAGAGAGAGCTCACTTAGGGCTGAAATGACCCGATCTCTGGTCCTGATCTGCACCACTCTGACCTTGGCCTTCAAACTAGCAGTAGGACCACCAGCAATAATCACAACCCCCAAGAATTTACCATGAGGTTATTTGTCTTATGTAATGCATCCCTGAAGTTGTGGATTAGTTTCTCATTTTACAGATGAATTGATTGATACTTAGCTGGGAACTTGTCCAAGGTCACCAAATCAGAATCCCATCATAGGGCTGCTTCATGCTTCTTGTACCACCCATGCCATCCACCAGTAGCTAGGCAAGTTCCCCCAATACTTCTGAGCCCCTGCTTTCTAATCTATAACTAGGGATAGCAGGAACAATGCGAGGACTGTATGAGAAGGCATATTCACTGCCTAGGGTAGAAAGAAGCAGGTACTTTATAAATGACAGCATCCTGCTCCCTTCCCTTCCTGAGACCTCTTGCACCCAAGTGGAGTTTAAACCTATAAATGCCAAAAAATACACCTCATATACATCCTAGCCTTTGGGCCTCAAGGTCACCTTCTTTACATGCCTTATTACTCAGGCTTTCCTGATGGTAGGGGAGGTGGAGTTAGAATAGGAGGCCTGCTTGGAAGTAGCCAGGCCCACCCTCAGGATGCTAGATCCCAGGCAGTGTTTCTCAAGAGGGAGGACATCTGACTCTTTTCCTTATCCTAAGAATGAAACAAATGATAATGTCTATACAGTAGATCAGAGAGAAGGGGCCACAGGTGTCAGATAACCTGGAGGCCCCAGGAATGGCCCAGTACCATTTCCACAAAGGTTTATTGAACACCTACTACTGCAAATGCCCACCACTCATGGAGCTCTCTGCTGGAGGCCAGGTGGCTGCAGAGATCCAGGGTGGGGGGCTCTATTCACTTAGCAGGGTTTGTGAACACTTCTCAGAGTCAGAGATTTTCCCATGTGGTAGGTAAGACTGAAAGACAAGGGATTCCCAGGATTTCCAGGATCACGAGGACACAGAGAAGGCACTCTGAGAACATTCAGGAAGGTCAGGAAGTTGGGAAAGGGGGGTGGTTCCAGGCAAAGGGAACAGAAATGTGAGAAGTTTAGAGGTGATGTGGAGAGGATGGGAACGCTGAAAAGGCTACTAGACTCTGGGCTACTAGGTCACAGTTGGGTAAGACAGAGAAACAGGGCAGTCTGTCAGAGTTGTACACCCCGAACTCCTCTTTTCAGCCCCATCTGCATCAACCCCAAGTTAGCATCAATGGGTACTCATGCCAGGCTGGGTAGAAGCTTTGCATTTGTATGACCTCCAAATCACTTTGGGGCCAGACAGTTTTCCAATCCTGGGGTTATTGAGGATATACAGAGGAATAAGTTGCTGCCCCTAAAGTGCTTAAGGTCTGGGGGTGCCTGGTTGGCTCAGTCAGAAGAGCATGTGACTCTTAATCTTGGGATTCTGAATTTGAGCCCACATTGGGTGTAGAGGTTGCTTAAAAATAAAATCTTTAAGGGGTGCCTGGGTGGCTCAGTTGGTTAAGCAGCCGATTTCAGCTCGGGTCATGATCTTGCAGTTTGTGAATTCGAGCCCCACATCGGGCTCTGTGCTGACAGTTCAGAACCTGGAGCCTGCTTCAGTTTCTGTGTTTCCCTCTTTGTCTGCTCCTAACCCTTTTGTGCTCTCTCTCTCTGTTTCTCAAAAAAAAAAAAAAAAGTTAAAAATAAATAAATAAATAAAATCTTTAAAAAAACGTGCTTAAGGTCTGGTCACACAGAAAACTTTCTGAGGCATTAAGAATCCTTGTATAAGGTGTTTCTTAAGAAGGCAAAAAAAAAAAAAAATAGAAATCATGCAAATGTCTAATAACAGATGAAATTCTGGCATACCTAATAGCAGTTAAGCAATTATTAGAAATTATGACTAAAGACTGGTGCCTGGCTGGCTCAGTTGGTAGAGTATGCGACTCTTAATGTCAGGGTTGTGAGTTTGAGCCCCACGTTGGGTGTGGTGCCTAACTTGAAAAAAAAAAAAATTATGACTAAAGAACTTAAAAAGAAACATTCATGACAAATTTAAGGGGGGGGGGAAAGGAGTATTCAGACTATTTGGCAATTTTGATTTTTAAAATATGCACAAAGAGACTAGAGGGAAATAATAATCTTGTTCTCCAGATTTCAAATTGTTTTCTAAACTATTATGTAGCTTCTAACTGTCCAACGATAAGCATGTATTGTTCTTATCATCATGAAAGTAATAAAGATTATTTAAATAATCATCAGTCTCATATCATGGAAAAATACAGTGATGGGGGTCAATTGTGGACCCTGTTTTGTTTTGTTTAGTTTTGAGTAATCTCCACACCTAACATGGGGCTCAAACTCAGGACCCTGAGATCAAGAGTCACATGCTCCACTAACTGAGCCAGCCTGGTGCCCATTTGTTACTTCTCTGGGCCTCAGCTTCCTCATCTATAAAATGAAGACCTGAGGACAAGATGAGAATCCCTTCCTCTTTGAAAAATTCAAACTTTCTTTTATTTTTTTATTTGAGAGTGAGAGAGAAAGCGTGTGTGTGTGTGCACACAAAGAACCAAGGAGGGGGCAGAGGGGCAAAGGCAGGGAAGAGAGAGAGAGAATCTTAAGCAGGCTCCATGGTGGGGGTGGGGTGGGGGGACTCGATCCCATGACCCTGGGATCATGACCTGAGTGGAAATCAAGAGTCGGATGCTCAAGCAACTGAACCACCCAGGCGCTCCTCAAACTAACTTCTAAAGGATACCTGAGTTTAGAAAACTGGCCAGGCTCCTCCACCTGGAAAAAGTGGGGCTGAAGAAAGATTTTGAGGGAAGGAAGGATTTGGATTGGTAAGGGGTGGGGAAGAAGAGGAAGAATATTGCTGGGCCAAAGTTGGAGACATGCCTGATGGGAAGATCTATTCTAGGGAAGAAGGGTTAAGAGTGGGAATACAGCCAAAATGGACTGAGGCCTCTGAAAGATGGTCAGGAGATCCATGGGTTCACCAGGTTGGCTCCATCTGGAGGTGCCAGAAGTTGGGAGTACCTAGAAAACTCTGGGTAAAGTGACACACTTATCACTAATATGAGTACCTGATTCCTATAGGAGGCTGTTCTCTTCATCACAGGGCCTGAATCATGTGTTGGCAATGGGGGTGGTGGGAAACCATGGTGCTCCTGGTCTTGACACAAGCACACAATGGTTCCCTGGCACACAGTAGGTGTTCAGCAATTTATTAAAGGAATGTGTCACTGGGAAAGATATCTCCTATTTTTTAGGCTTCCACTTAGGTTTCCATTTAGGCTTCCATTCAGGCTTCCATCTGTGAAATGGCAGATTAGGAAGGAAATTATAATTTGTGGGGGGGACATGTCACAGGAACATTGTATACTTTCACACTCCCGTATGGTAGAGCCAGCCCTATTTAGAGGTCGGCACACTGAGGCTCAGAAGGGTTGAGTCACTTGTTCACGGTCGGGGTCCTAACTAGTTGACGACTGCAAACACAGCTTCTCTCACTCCACCCACACTGCACATCACTTCCAATCTCAAAACACAGGTGCCATTACCCGGTTTGCAAGGAAAGTCAGAATCATACCCACAGACGCCTGGTCTCGGCTGGGGTCACACAGGAGTCCCCTAATACCCCCGCAGTGTCTTCCCAGGTCCAAACAGCCTCTGGACAGGATCCCCCAGGTCGGGGGTCGAGTTCCCAGGCGGGGCCGACACGGAGGGCAGTGCGACCGGAGGGGAACAAGGGTTTTTACAAGGTGACGGCAGGGTCTGGCCCAGTCTGCGTGGGTTTTCAAGTCGGAGGCAAACCAGCTGGGAGACCGCGTGCTCCAGGCCCGCAGAGGGGTGTCACCACCACCCCGCCATGCCCTTAGGTTGCTCTTCCCCACCCCCCACCCCGGCCCTGGGGCTCTGAATAGGAGGAGAAAAGGTGTGTGTGGGGAGGCGGTATTTAAGCAGAGGGAGGCGAGGACCCAAAGGCGGGGTTGGGGGTTGGAGGCAGGAAGGCGAATGGAATCTTCTAGATCCTTCGAGGTACCCCCTCCCTGGGCTAATAACTATTTGGGTTCCAAAGACTCATCTCCCCGCCCAGAGTTCTATTCAGTGACTGGGAGCGGGAAGGGAGTTTGATCTAAGTCCCACCCTCTAGGCTGGAAGCCTGACGCCAGAGAGGGGAAGTGATTTCCTCAAGGTCACGCAGCAAAACAGCAGCCAGTCAGGGCCACAGCCCAGGTGTCGGGCCCCCGACGGCCATAGTCTTTAGAACCCGGCCCCCAACAGCTCTGCGTTCGGGGAAGGCAGGAATGTGGACTGGGACTGGGAGGCTGGATATGGGAGTGAAATGAGAGCGCCGAACACCCCATAACCCCAAATCATGGTCCAAGGTGGGGGGGGGGTCTCCTTCCTGAAGCTGACGACCCAGGAGACCCGCTTCGGGCGCGGGCGCCGCTCTCTTGGGGCCGCCGGGTGGCGGCGGGCTAGGGACACGGGGGCGCGGGTGCCTCGCACGCAGCTCCACCTCCCGCAGGCTGGGACTGCACGGTGCGAGCGGACCCTTTAAGAAAGTTCACTGGGCGAGTTCATCAAAGTTTAAAAACTTGTCGTGCAGAAGGGAAAGGGGAAAGGAGACCGAGGGAGAGAAGCCGCGGGAGAGAGGGGAAAAGCCCCGCCGGAGGCTGGCGCGCCGCGGCCCCGGCCGGGGCGAGCCCGCAGTGGGCGGCGGGGATTGGCTGCGCGTTCCCCCGGAGACCGCGAGGAGGGCGGGGGAGGGGGCTGGCCGGGCCCCAGCTGAGGCCGGTTCCGGCCCCCGCCCCCCGCCACCGCCCGGCGCCCGCCCCCTCCCCCGGCGCCCGCCCCCCGCCGCCGCCGCCGCCGCCGCGGGCGCACTCGCCGGTCGCAGTGAAAAGGCGGAGGCGGCGGCCGCTCGGGCTCGGCTCCGGTTCCCAGTGCCTCCCCCGCCGCACCCCCTCCCCACATCCCGCACCCGCCAAACTTGATGTGACCCCAGCCTGACGCGGCGGCTGCCCCTCTCACCGCCCCGTGCGCCCCCCACCGCCACTCCGCCCCGCACTCCCGGAGCGCACCGCTCACCGCGCCCCTTCCCACCTCCTCGCCGGGGCCGGGCGCCGCGCTCGCCCTCAGCGTTCCCTTCCCCTCGCCACCCCCACCCCACCCCCCGCACCATGAGCAACCTGAAGCCGGACGGCGAGCACAGCACCAGCACGGGCACCGGCACGGGCTCGGGCTCCGGCGGCACTCTGGAGGAAGAGGTGGGTCTGCGGCCCCGGGACTTGGGGTGAAGTGCACGCGGAGGTGGGCGGGGGAGAGGGCGCGCGGGGCCTCCCGCGCCGCGCGGGGCTGGTCTGGCAATCGCTCGGGGCTCTTTCCCGCCGCTGCCCTTCGGTCGGGGAGGAGCAGCCCGTGTCCGGCGGGCGGGGGCGCGCGGCCTGGACTGCCCCGCCGGGCGGGCATTGTCTCCCCGCCCTCCCGGGCTCGGGGCGGGCCGCGCGCCGGCCGCTGTCCGTGCGTCCCGTGGTGGGCGAGCGGCTCGGCGTCTGCCCCACGCCTGCTGCCCGCGCGTCCCTCGTTCTCCACTCTTGGCCCGGGCCGCTACCCGAGGAGCTCCTCCGGTACTGCTGGGACTCCCGCCTTTGCTGGAAGGAACTGAGCGGGATTAGCACCACGGGCGGGCGGCACCCTCACCCTCTTGCACTTTCCACCCTGACCCCTCCCGGTGACCTTGGAGGCCCGGGACGGCTGCCCGGCACCTTGGTTCACTGTAACTGAGCTGTAGTCACGGGAGGTGGACGGGCTTTGCTTGCAGCCCCAGAACCTGGGCTTTGGCAAAGAGGTCAGCGGGGCAGTTAATTAGAGTTGAGAAAGAGATGCCTAAAGATACTTCGTTCCCGGTTCTCCCTCCCCCCCGCCACCCCCCTCCACCCCGGTTTTGCCCCAGCAGGCAATTCAGGACCCCAGAGCTGGCCTGGGTGGGATTCTGCAAGGAAAGGCGACATTATCTTGTCCACCAGACATGTGCTAAGTATGAGGAGGGAGTGAGTGTGAGGCGGCTTGGCTTCGTGGAATCAGCAGCAGCTGTGTGGTTAATGGGATGGCGAAATCGGGGAGGGTGTGTGGCAGGGGTGATGATGAGGTGGTGAATAGAAGCCTTAAGGCTGAGGGTGGCGAATGGAGACCAGGAGCTGGGCCGACAGAGACAAAAACTGATGCGGAAAGGGGACGACAGGCTTTGCATCTCTCTCCAGGGGCCTCTGGCCTCTGCTGTGTCACTCCAAGGCTAGGAGACCCTTCCTGCCGCGTCCTGGCAAGCTCTTGCCCAGGAAACCAAGGGCCAGTTATCCACCCTGAGCTCCCTTCCCCTTGGTCTGGGGGAGAAACCGCAGATCCCCTGGTGGAGGCTGGTGTCGCTGACCTCCCTCACCTCCCTCCAATGTAGTGGCGGTGGTGCCGGCTGACCGTGCTCTGGGTTTGGTGCAGAATGGCGGCAGTGGCCCACTGCTGGGCTGGGCTCCTCACTGTGGGAGGGATGGTGGGAGGGTCACACCACCAGCTCCCACTCTTAGTAATTCAGAGGCCTGCTGCCAACCCTAGTCCACCAATGGCATGGCATCTTGAGAATCTAGGTCTAGATCTCACTTTTTAGGGAGGGAGGGAGGGAGGGTGGGGGAATATATAACTCTTGACTCTGAAGGGTGGAAAGGGAGGGCCTGACATTTGTCCGCTAGTTTTGTGTGGGCTCCAGAGCAGTGGGGTGGTTTTGCCCCCTGAAGGCCCTGTCCTCTTTGGACCTTGACATGCTGACAGGCCTGTGGCACTGATGAGAACCTTAACCCCATCCTGACACCACCTGGTTGTTCAGAATCTCGCTTGAGAGTTGGGGGGAGGGTGACAGGGTTGCTGGTGTTGCGGGGGCGGGGGGGGGGGCAGATCGCTGCTTGGCCTCCTGGGGGTTGAAACTGGGAGAGGGAAGCCATCTCCTGTGAAGCTGGGCAAGGACCCAGAATACCGCTAATGCTAGAAGGTTGACTTCAACAGGGAGTTTACCCAAGAGGTTGTGCTGATCCTCAGACTTACCCCTTTGAAGTGGGAAGGGTGAACCATGTGGCCAAGCTAAAGTCTTAAAGCATGTGAAGTATTGGTCACTTTTTTTCTAAGTGCCTGTTCTGAGAGAGAGGGCAGGATCTTCAAGAAGTGGAATCCCTGTTAACTTCTCCTTGCAGGTAGAGGTGGGTTATAGGACTAGTGCTGCCGTGTGCTGATGGAGGGGCACAGCCCTGTGTTTAATAGAAGTCTAAAACTAAAGGCTCTGGGAATCTCCTGGAGCCCAGTGTCTGCTCTGGCCAGGTAATTGCAAGGATGAGCCCCCTCCCCTTATTAGCCCTCTGGGCCAAGATCTCTCCTACTGAGGTTCCATCTTGAATTGCTGGTTTGAGCTGGACCTGGATTCCTTCCTTTAGCTTCGATGTCCCCTAGGCAGTCATTTCTGCATCCCCCAGGAGCCACCATCTGGGGAATCTGTTAGCAGTGCTAGTTTACTTTCATGACTAACCCAGGCTGGCTGTTGGAAATTAGGTAAAGCAAGCCTAGAGAACCAAAGAGTCCTACTCCCCCTACTCATTTCTAAAGGCGTTAGGTTTCTGGAGAAAGGGGTATGTTTTCGTGGTTCCAGAAGGGGTATCAGTGGGGCTCCTCATTTTAAGCTCCTTTGCATGAGGAGCTTGACTCTTCCTGCTTGGCCACCCTACCCACTGGGGCTTTGTCTCTATCACAGGCATTAGGTTCCTTTTCTGGACCAGGGGTCAGGATTCCAGGTGAAAGATCACAGACTGGAAGGTGAGAAGGACTTGCCAGGAGGGAATGGGATGTGGTGAAATGAGGGAATATCACCAAGTGATGCAGTGGTACCACTGAGAAGGTAGAAGTGAGCCCTCCCTGAGATGTAGCTCAGTAGGAGGTTCTTAGACTTGTGCCAGTCAGAAGGCATTCCAAGAAGAGGGAATAGCATGTGTAAAAGTGAGAGGTGGATTGTGGAGCCACATGACTTCCAGGAGTTTGCTAGCTTTCAGCAGTAGTGGGGGCCACATTGTGAAGTGCCTGAGATCATGCATGGTTGGGAAAATTGGCATTTTCTGTCACTTGGAAAGGAGAGGTGTTAGAAGCTCTGCTACCCTTTGAAAGCTAAGGAGGGCAGTGAGAAATTAAGGAGAGGGTCTTCAGGGGAAGAGCTGAGTGTCCCTTTCACTCTAGAGCCTCTACCTTAACCCAGGTGCGTCATAGCTGGTGCTGGAACTCCAGAAGGTGAGGTCAGACAGCCCAGGACAGGCTTGCCTGTGAGGCTGTAGAATCCCAGACCCAAGCTTGTCTTAGTGATTCTTTAGGGATGGCTAGAGAGTTACAATGTTTCTGGGGAGGGGTACATGTGGTTTGAAAACATGGTCTATTTTGAAAATGGAGACTTTAATTTCATAGTACAAGGTAATACTAAGTTACAGTAATTATTCATTGTGGGGGGGGCTGCTAAGGAAAGTAGTATTTGGAATCTTGGGTGGGTGGAGTTCAAGTTTCTAAGAGTTGAAGTTTTTTTGCCAGCCTAATGGTAAACTGTAGAGAGGCAGGCATTAATGGCAGCCAAAGGGGCTACAGTTTGACTGGAGGGTCTTGGCCCCTTACTGCCCTCCCACTCCCATCTTTGCTTGTCCACTACATCCAGTGGATCTAGGCCATTGTGGCTCCTTGCAGGCAGGACACCTCTGGGTCCACCGTGTGTCCCCTAGAGGTCTCTGCACTCTAGATGAAGGTGAAGGAATTCTGGGGCCCAACATATGACTCAGCCACTTCCTCTTTTCTCTGCCATTAAAAACATTTGACAAAATCTGGGGCGTGTTGATGCTGTATCTGCAAGCTCTTTTTTGATATGAAGGTAGGGAGGAGTCTATACTTCTGGGCATTTACCTGGACACAGGGTCCCAGCAGGTAGACCCAGGCAGATGCTATAGGCTGGGCTGCCTTCCTCCCTGGGGGTTGTTGTGCATGTGTCTTCTCTATTCAAATAACCTAATAGAGACGCTGTCCGATTAGTAGTAGTAAGCCCATACACAGTGTTTGAGTCAGGTATTACCTGAAGTAATTCACCCTTTTACCTCCTTGAACTTGCACAATAACAGCACTGTGAATTATTGTCATTACTGTTTTATAAATGAGGAATCTGAGACAGGTTAAATAACTTTTATGTAGTTAGTAGGTAAGTTGGGATTTGAACCCAGAGTTTGCTCTGAACCACACACTCACTGTATCTGCTGTTTTGTTTTATATTAGGGTTTTGGTGAGTTTTGGGGGTAGGGGGAAAAAAGATCCTGCAACTAAAGTTTTTGAGGCCTGAGCTCTGGGTCCTGCTGTTCCAGATTAGTTCCCTTTGGGCTGGGATAGGTATCTGAAGACTGGGTGATGGGAGCTGGCAACGCTTGTAGAAGGAACATCTTTATCACCGACAGGATTTAGAATTGCCAGTGCAGGGTGATAATAAAATGAGATCAAGTCAATTTTATTATTGTTCAATTCCCTACAGGCAATACAACCCCTTGTTGCCTGTGCAGGGGCTTACTGCTTTCATTCCTTCCCCTACTCCACCCCCTTGCCCTGGTACCCTGATGTTTTGGACATCTTAAATAGGAAACGGTACCCACTCTAAAGCAGCTGCCTGTCATTTTTGTGGGGGTGGGTCATTCCGTTGGGTATCCTCCTCTCCTCCTTCCCGGCTCATGGGCAGCCTGGCTAGCTTATCCCAGTAGGAACCAGATTCTAAATCCATTGAACATTTGGACATAATGATTTCTTCTTGTTCTCATCTCCAGAGGGGGTCTGGTGAGTACTCAGAGTGGAGTCAAGACATGAAGTGCGGGTGCCTTGTTTTTTGCTCTCATGGTCTCTAACCCATTTATCCCATTGGGGCTCCAGACAGTCCTGAGAGATATAGGTGTCCATCCCACCTGGCCTGGGGGCTGGATTCCTGCTCCATGGCCTCCAACCTCTGGTTACCCAGAGCTGAGCTAGAGTGCTAGGTTCTGGTACCACCCAATGGCCCCCAGCCTCTGCTGGGCCATTGGTTTTGGGTAGCACCGACATCTGCTACCGTATTAGTTTCTCTGCCGTTCCCTGACCATGGCTGCCTTAGAGGGATCCTCACACTCCTGGCAAAGCCATGAGGCAGTGGGGCAGAGCCCATCACTAGACTTCAGAAACCATGCTGCTGTGAGGCCAGAACTATAGATAGTCCACAAAGCTCTGTATGCCAGAACCCCATCTACTCCCTGCCCAGGGACAACATGGCTTCCCTCTTTCCGCTGCTTCCCCATCCTATCCTTGGATGGAAAAAATATGGTTACCTCTGAGATGTGCCAAGGCTGACAGGTGGGGTCCTCCCTTCATGAAGAGTCCACTGGTGGATCCGTCTGTGCTGGGGGCCTCTGGGGTATAGCAAAGGCTGTGTGTAGTGGGAGGGTCTGTGTAGGTCTATCTGCCATGGCCTTTAGTCATTTACGGCTGACTGAGCAGAGGCTCTTGGCTGTCAGAAGTCATCAAGGCTGCCTGTTTAATTGTGAACAGGCCTGGGACTCTCAGGGAGAAAGGACAGAACCTGACCTGGACCAGGCCATGGGATGAGTGTCTGGAGTACCTAGTTCCCTTTTGTGGTTAGCCACCTTCTTCCCCAAGTGGGTTTGGGCTTTTATTGGCAGAGTGGGAGGTGGTCAGGAGAGGTTACTTGAATAGGACCTAAGGCCCTTTTTTGAGAATGTTTGTTGAAATGAAGGCTGTGTGAAGAACTTCTGCCCAGACTGGTCCTCATTCTTGATGTATGGTTGTGGCCATATCCAGGCACAGCTTGGGATGTTTGTGACTGAGGAGCTCCAAACCAGAATACAGGCCCTTGAAGCAGCTTCCATTCCTGAACAGTGTAGCATTATGTTAGGAAACATCCCTTCTCAGGCTTCATCTGCTTCCTTCAGGCAGTATACAGGTGTGGTAGGCTCAGTGCTACGTTCACAGTGGAATACCATAAGGTGGTTTAAGGGTTGGAGGTGTTGATTTCAGAGCTGGGGAAGGGGTGTAAGATTCCCCCAGGCCAACTCTTTAATGCATGGGTTGGTGTGTTTCAGTGAGGACAACTGCAGCCCTTACCAGGCACTGGGACAAGCGATGGATCTGCGCTGGCTGACCCCACAGCCCCAGGAGGGATGGGGAGGTGGATGGCATAGAAGGGAAGGAAACCTTGCCCAGCAGGCGTCCATGCTGGGGGCCCTGTGAGCCTGCCACTTGAGTGGCCTCTGAAAACCGTGGCCCCTGGCACTGTCTGGAACCAAATGGAAAGCAGTCACCCAGCCATGCCACTGAGTCTGCACGGTGCAGTTCACACAGTTAGATCTGGTTCCCTGTAAATGAGGTGTAGGCCGGTACTCACAACAGACTTTTGACCAGGTGTGTTCCCAAGATGTTTATGCCTTTTGTTCCTGAGGCTAGAAGTAGCTTGGAGCATTAGGTCTGAAGCCATTTTATTTAACACTCTCTACATACCCAGCCCTGTCCCACCCTTTAAAGAACTTCTTACCATCCCAACTTGGTTCCCTTGATTCTTGTACACACAGTCTGGACTCTAGTACACACTGCAGGCTATAGGGGAAGTGCCTCAGGTTCCCAGACAACCTGGATTTTACTGCTGGCTCTGCCACTGGCTGGCCAGACACCTAATCCCTGAGCTGGCTCTTCATCTGTAAAATGGGCCAGTACTTTTTTGCCTGTTACATCAAAGGATTGCCAGGCTCACATGCCAGATGGTAGGTATGAAAGACCTGGAAACCACAAAGTGCTGCCCAGAATGGGTCCTGAGAGCCACACCCTTTGATTTGGGGCTGGAATTAGCAGGGGCAGGCAAAACGCTGTGGAACAGATCCTAAGCCTGGGACTTCACACCAGGTCAGACTAATGGCATTGGAGGTGTCCTATGTGGAGGGAGGCTAGAAGCTGGGAAGCGTCCTAGTCTGGGAGCTGAGCAGCCCAGAGCTCCTCGGAAGGAGCATGGGAAGCACTGAGGTTCTGGGAACGTGTGTCTCAATTCACATCCAATGTCTGGCTGTATCTGTTTGCTCTTTTTCCCTGTGTCCTTGTTCAGCCCTTATAAGTCCTGCGTCTGCGGGCCATGTCACCACATTCCATCCACCTCTCGTCAAGTGGCCCCACTCAGAGGGACTTCTTTCCCCGGGAGGGGTAAGAGCGACCTGCTGGTGCCAAGCTTAAGCCTGAGACCTGGGCAGAACCCATCCCCCACCCTGCCCTCTATACACATGCACAAAAGAAAAAAACCCTGGCCTCTGAGATCTCTGGGCAGGGGGGTATATGTGGGAGACTGCTCTGAGGTTTCTTTTTGGCAACCCCAACATTGCCCCGGCAGAGACCCCTCCCAAACCTCCAAGCCCACCTTGGCCCAGGACCTGGCTGCTGACTTTCTGCTCTGTCACCCTTTTGTTCTCTATTCCCTTTTTCACCACTTTGCCTTCTTGTGGGCAGAAGGAAGGGAAGCGCTTCAGCTCCGAGCAGACGGAGGAGGGCAATGAATGCCCAAGTCTTATACTGCGGTTCAGTCACCTTTTCCTACTTCCTCGGTATCTTACAAGGTGGAATGTGAAGGGCCCTGAGGCTAGTGCACCCTTCCTCTACAGTTGAGGCAGCAGAGGAAGGCCACAAAGCTACCTGCCTGCTGGTGGTCAGGCTGGGACTTCTACCCAGGTTTCCTGATGGTTGTTTTGTTTCCATGTCTGATCAACAGGTTCTTGCTGAGCAAGAGTAGAGTTTCTTGACTCTCAATGGGGTTTCTTCCCCTTGGAGAAGACAGAGCAGAGCTGGGTGTGATGGTGGTTGGTGCAAGCTTAGAAAGGACCTTAAGCATCTTTGTATCAGGAGAGCCATAAGCTGTATGGAACGCAGGCTACATCTCAAAAACTCCCTTGGTCAGGATGGGGTGGCCTGGGCTTCCGTTTGGACTTGGGACTTCCTGGGGCCACATGTGCCCAACTGCCCTGTCGGAGGCATGTGTGTGGCCCTGTTCTGGCCCCTGCCTCCAAGTCAGTGGGACACAAGGCTGTTCCCACTAACTGCTGGGAATTGGCTGTCTGTCTTCCCTTTCACTTCCCTGTACTTAATTCTGTTGACAACTAACCATGGCATCATCCAGTAGCATACCCCAACCCCCCCGCCCTGAATCAACCTTCTGCAAGGGGCTGTTTCTGGCTCCTTAGGTCAGAGCCTAAAGGCCACTAATTTTCTTTTATATATTAAAAAAAATGTTTTTTTATGTTTATTTCTGAGACAGAGACAGAGCATGTGTGGGAGAGGGGCAGAGAGAGAGGGAGACACAGGATCTGAAGCAGGCTCCAGGCTCCGAGCTGTCAGCACAGAGCCCGATGCGGGGCTCGAACTCAAACCGTGAGATCGTGACCTGAGCCGAAGTCGGTTGCTCAACTGACTGAGCCACCCAGGTGCCCCAAGGCCACTTATTTTCAAGAAGCCCAAGGCTGACCTGACTGGGGTCTGAGTAAGTTGGTGTGTAAGGTTAAGGTCTGCAAAGGAGCATTGACTCACGAGCACCTGGGGACCCTGGGGCTGCTTCTGACATGCTCAGTGACCACGAGCAACTCACTGGACCCCTGGGTGTTGGTTTCCTTATCTAAAAATAAGGTTTCTTCTAGCTCAAATATTCTGCATTTCAGTTGCTTCAGAGGGCTGGGAGTCAGGGAAGGATGTGGGAGGGACTTATGAGAGGCTTGTTTTTCCCTTTTTGGATTTCCCTTCTCCCCCCACTCCCTTCCCTAAGTGGTGTTTTCCATCCAGATGACACCAGAGCTCACACTAAGCATCGAGTAGGTGGGGGGATTCAAAGTGAGCCCGTCACTTGAACGATTTGATGGAATGGACAATTGAAATAGTTTTTCCTTTCCAGATTGAATTCCAACTTTCAGAGATACTAAAGGATTGCTGCAAAGAATCCATTTTCAAGTGTCATTTTTATCTCTTTGGTAGGATGTATCTATTGCCCAGAGTCAAGTTTTCCCAATCATGTCCTTCCTGTGTCCCAGCCCTGTGAGGCAGGGATTTGCCTGGAAGGCAGGAGTCTGTCTTCTAGGGCAGAGTGTTCCTAGTGGGCCTATAGTGTTTATTTGGGGGTGGGGAAAGGTGGGGGGTGGGTGGCTAGCTCAGCATCCTTTGTGGAGAAAAGTCTGTCCTCTGGCTGGGTGGTCCCTGAAGTCCAGGGTGTGGTCTTAGCGATGATTAAGTCTGGGGTTTTGAGGAAGGCTGTGCTTGTCCTTCAGAGTTAAAGGATAAGAGGGTTTAATATCTATTAGCATTCCACTGTTCTTGAAAGCAGTGTTTACCCTTTCTGTCTCATAACAAAATCTGGTGCTTATGGACCTGTCCTCTCAGTCACAATACCCTGCTGCCGCCCTTAACTGTGAAGTTGTATGTTTAATGCTCAGTATGAAGGGAGTCTTGTGTCAAAAAGTTGGGGCCCTTGGCATCAGGACTGTCCCTCCCATTGCAGAAGAGGGCACACACTTGTGAGGGCAGAGTGGCCAGGCCCCAGTCTGAGCGCAGGGTCCTCTTTTATTGGAGGAGGGCCCCCACTGACTGCCACCCCAGTCTTGTGCCACATGGAAGCTTTTGGCTGCTTTCTTCTGTGTAGGTCACCCACCCCCTTCTCCCAGCAGCCCCGCAGCCCCCTTCCTGTAATTCTTGCAGGACCTCTAGATGAGCTGGGTCCCCTGTGTGCCCTGGGGAGGAGGGAGCCCTCTGAGCAGCCACTGACTAGAGAGCTGGCCTGGCTTGGAAGCACTGAATGACAGGTCCACCTGTATGAGTGTTAAGGACCAGGAGAGATGTCCACCAGGACTGATAGAGGATGAGTCCTGCCTAGAAGCCTTTCCCACAGAAGCCTGAACTTGTGCTGTAACGCTGATGCTGGGGTGCCTGGGTGTCTCAGTCAGTTAAGCATCCAACTCCTGATTTCGGCTCGGGTCATGAACCCATAGTCATGAGATTGAGGCCCACATTGGACTTCGCACTGGATGTGGAGCCTGCTTAAGATTCTTCTCTTCTCTTCTCATGTCTTCTCTTCTCTCTCTCTCCCTCTCTCCTCCCCCCTCCCCTCTCCCCTCTCATCTGCCCCTCCTCTGCTTGCACTCTCTTTCTAAAATAAAATAAATAAGGGGTGTCTGGGTGGCTCAGTCATTTAAGCATCTGACTACTGGTTTCCTCCACTCAGGTCATGATCTCATGGTTCATGAGTGAGAGCCCCACATTAGGTTCTATGCTGACAGCACAGAGCCTGCTTGGGATTTCTCTCTCCATCTCTCCTCCACTCACGTTCTCTCTCTCTCTCTCTCTCTCTCTCTCTCTCTCTGTCTTTTTCTGTCTTTCTCAGAAAACATAACTTTTTAAAATAAAGTAAATGTTAAAAATGTATAAGGCTGATACAGTGGGTGTCACTGTCACCTTGCTCTTAAAGCCTTCTTTTTGATTTCATTTTTCTGAACATCTATAAACAAATGTCAGTTTGTCTAAAGGAAAAACAACAGACATACAGGTAAGAATGAGTTTGTCAGAGTCCTTCTTCCTACTTCTTTTTAGAAGGTGATCTTACTCTGGGCTGGGGAGGACTACAGAGGGAGAAAGAGACTTCCAGTATGAGGCCCGAGGAGAAGAGCCAGGGAGTCTGGGGAGCCTGGGTGCTCTATCAGGCTGGGGTTAGAAAGTGAGTTGAGAGGCTTCTTCTAGGGAACATTCCCTCCACAGGGACCTCAAGAGTAATTCTGGGGGTGAGGGAAGTTCCCCAGGTCCTGCCCTCTCTTCCTCTCCCCTGGAGCACTGGGAGCGAGCTCAGGGGCCTCCTGTGGAAGAGGTGAGCAGTGCCCCCCACCTCCATGGCAGTATATATGGTCCAGCACTAGCTAGTGGGAAAGGGCCCAAGAAGACACAGCAAAGACCTAGACAACCCCAGGAAGTCTGTCCACCGGTGATAGCCTGTGGTGTGGACTTAGCAGATGGGGCTAGACCTCCCCAACCCCTTCACTCCCAGCAACTTGGGGGAAGGACAGGCAGCAGGACTTGCCTAAAGGAAGAGCAGCCCAGTCCCCAAAACCTACTTGATGGGGGACACAGTTGTGCCAAAGGCCATTTGGTTCCTCTAGGCAAACCTGATGCTAGCTGGGATCTATAGTGTGGCTGAGTCTGTTGCTGACCATCATGAAGGCTGCATGGCTATGTCTGCAGTGACCTGTATGGGCACATCTCTCTAGCCAGTTCTTTAATCCATGTTGAATCTGGTGCTTCCAGCAGGTTCCACCAGAAAAGCTGTTCCTCAGCATGTTTATTCTTTCACTGACTTCTTTTTTTTTTTTTTTTTTTTTTTTTAACGTTTATTTATTTTTGAGACAGAGACAGAGCATGAACAGGGGAGGGTCAGAGAGAGAGGGAGACACAGAATCCGAAACAGGCTCCAGACTCTGAGCTGTCAGCACAGAGCCCGATGCGGGACTTGAATTCACGGATCATTAGATCATGACCTGAGCCGAAGTCGGACGCTTAACCGTCTGAGCCACCCAGGCACCCCTTTCACTGACTTCTAAAGATTCTCCATACTGTTTCCATTTCTCCCCTAATATCTTGTCTACACTGTTCCAGACATACCTTCCACCTGTGCTAAGGATGTGACTACGGTCCAGCTCTGTCTACTGGTACTTGCCATAAAGATGAGTTTTGTTTGTTTGTTTGTTAATGTTTATTTTTGTGAGAGAGAGAGAGAGAGAGGGAGAGAGAGAGAGAGAGAGAGGGGCAGAGTGTGAGTGGGGGAGGAGCAGAGAGAGAGGGAGACACAGAATCTGAAGCAGGCTCCAGCCTCCCAGCTATCAGCACAGAGCCCGACATGGGAGATATGACCTGAGCCAAAGTCAGACGCTTAACCAACTGAGCCATCCAGGTGCCCCTAAAGATGACCGTTTTAAAAGGATTGCAGTGCTTTCCATGTTTCAGGATGGGAGTCGGGTATAACCCTTTGGGTTGTCTGGACACTTCTGGAGAAAGAGTTAAGTGTATGGAAGGAGAAGGGCCCAGGTAAACAAATTTGGTGCCTTCTAGCAGCCTGGGATTGTGTGAACCACCCCTTATGTTTTCTTCAAATACTTGAGCACCTTTGTGTGTTTGTGTGCTGAATTCTTGTACTAAACGTGTGGAGTAGGCAGACCGTGTGTTCTTTGATTAATCTTTCTATCTTGGCATCAGTAGGCAACTGGTGCCTGAATCCTTGTCTGTACCCAAACTCTTTCCTGAATGTTGCACCTTATGGCCATGAGACTGGCTCCAGTAAGTGGCATGGAAGGAGTGATCTCCAGTGCCAGCCTGGGACACAGGAGTTGTAAGGCCTTGGAGAAGTAACTGTGTGTCTCTGTCCCTACTGTCCCCCGAAGAATCCTGAGTGTGCCATCAGCTTATTCTGTCACCTTCCTATTCTGAAACTCAGTTTTCTCATCTGCAAAATGAGGATGTTGAACTAGCTGGTCTTCATGGTGCCTTCCACCTTGGTCATTCCCTCCCTGGGGAAAAGGAAGGAACACTAAAGAATCCAGTGACTACCTAAGGTTGACTCATCTGCATTCCCAGCTCCAGACTGACTTGGATCCAATCCAGACTCACTAGGCAACCTTATAAATAAATGGCTTATGGTACCTGATAGGGAGGTTTTTGTGCAGGTGAATGCTGTGATTACAGGAGCCCTAAGGGAACCAGTATTTTGTTGAGCCTCTCCTACATGCCAGGCATAAAGTGAGCTCTTTATCCTGGAGGTAGATGGTATCTGCATTGTACAGTTGAAGAAACTGAGATTTGGAGAGGTGAAACCACTTCCCTAAGTCAAGCATAAAGCTAGGGTACAGACTCTGGTGTAACCAACTGAAGCCTGTTCTCTTCCCCATGTGTGGTGTCACCTTGCCCTGCTGGGCCACATCTGTCTATGGCTGGGAATTTCTCCTTTGGGGGGCTGAGGTGCATAGAGATGGGGGGGCATCTCAAGTGCTGGGGCCTGACTCTAGGTACCTTGGTTGATAGGAAAGTTTTAAGATTTGGCTCCTGTCTCTGGGGTTTTATACAGTCCAGGTGGAGGGAGTAAGTTCAGATTGTGGGAACGATGTAAGCAGGGGGTCCTGTCCCCATAGGACTTCTGAGGAAGGAAAGGGGAGTGAAGAAATAGAGGAATCCACAAAATGAGTGCCCTTTAGTTAAGGAATGCGGAAGGGGAGGGGTGCCTGGGTGGCTCAGTCGGTTAAGCATCTGTTAAGCATATGATTCTTGATTTCAGCTCAGGTCATGATCTTGTGGTTTCATGAGTTCGAGCCCCGAGTTGGGCTCCATGCTGACAGCGCGGAGCTTGCTTGGGATTTTCTCTCTCTCTCTCTCTCTCTCTCTCTCTCTCTCTCTCTCAAAGTAAATAAATAAACTTAAAAAAAAAAAGGAGTGGGGAAGGGGAGTGCTGAGGGGCAGCACAAGCAGCTGCCTGAGGCAGGCCTGTGTGGGTGCTTGTCTGGGGCCTGGAATAGTTGGGGCTGGGGCAGGACCTGATGGGGTTGGGAGCGGGAGGGAGGGTAGGCTCTGCAACCTTTTGTCCTCTCCACATGTAGTTGACCAGCCTGCTAAGGTTATACATCCTGCCACCTCTGGTTTGCCGGCTTCTTCTTATTCTTCCCCCATTACTCCAGCTGGCATCCTAAACAAGTGCCTGGGGAAGGGACTGGCTACTGAATGAACAGTGGCAGCTCTTTACCCACCCATGGGGCCAGCGAGGCCACCCGGGTACCATTCTTTCTGTCCCCACAGTAAGGTGGATTGCTGATGGCATAGATGACTAAATCAGGGTCCCTGGATCTTATCCAGCTCAGCTCCTAAGCTGCATGCTCCCTATCTGGGCCTTAGTTTCCCTATTTGCACAAGGGGATAGGCAGAGGGCACATCATCTTCCAGGGCAACCAAGGTCAAGTGAGAACCAAGAAGAGTATTCAGGTTAGGCTTCCTGTGACCTGGCAGAAAGGGACCTCCCACCTAATCCATATCTGCCTGACCTCAGCTTATTCCCTGAGAGGTGGCCAGGGACAGGGTGGTAGCTCTGCATTGTAGCATTTTGGACACTTGAGAACCTAAAAGATGGAGGCAGAGGAAAAAGGTCATCTGGCCCAGCAGGAAGGTTGGAAACAAGGATCCTAACTGGGAATGAGGGAAAGCTCCCCTATACTCACCCTCAACCCCACCCCCAGCCCATGCAGGAAATTTTGTGCTGAGAACTTGCTATTTAAGGGGGCCTCTGGGGAGGTCTGGTCAGAAAGGAGCCATTTGAGGAAGGGTTTAAAATTAGCCTGGGTGAAATGGGTGGCCCCTGGGGAGAACTGAGGCAGAGGTTTCTGTGGGGCGGCTCTGGCTCCACATCTTTGACCAAAGCCACGTCCCAGGGAGGAGGGAGTAGTACTGATCCAGGTTCTTCCAGCAGGGCCCTGGCTGGCTTGCGCTCTTTGAGTCCATCTTCGGGGGGTGGGCTGAGTGCCCATGTTCTGGCACCCAAAAGCAGCCTGGATGAGTAGTCAGGAGACCTGGGTTTGCTGCATGACCCAAATAAGTCACTTCTGTTTGGTGGTATGTGTGTAAATTAAAGGTTCTTTTATCAAAGGGCAGGGGTGTAGAGGACTGTTGCTCTCTGGAGCCCAGGAGCTGGGTTTACGCTACCCTGGAGCTCGGGCTGTCCAGTTTTTCCCAGGTGCTTCTGGCAACAGGGCCATGCTTGAGAACTGTGTATACAGCAATGCGAGCTGCCAAGGCCTGTGAAATGTGCAGAATCTTCACCCCAGGCCTGGAAGCAGAGGCGTGTCTGGTGAGGGAAAGGCATGACCAAAGGGGGAAGATGCATCCTAAATGGCAAAGGATCCTGCTTGGTATGCTTCTTGGCAAAAACCCATGCAAGAGAAGAAGCTTGTCCTCATCCATTCTTTATTAGCCACGTGCTGGGCTCATTCTTGTGTGGGTGGGGCTGGTGACACTGGTTGGGGGTGGTTGCCTTTGCCATTCCTGGCTCTGTTGTTCAGATCTGTGTGTTGACTGGGCAGAGGTAGAGTGGTGGGGGTGTCTATGCCTGTCGGCCTGCCTGCCTGCCTGCATGCATTGGGTGTAACTTTGCCTAGCTGCCCAGGCTCCTGATTCAAGCCACTGACTTTGAAAAGGCTGTCGCGTGGGTTTGGCAGGCCATCACTGGAATATGGAGCAAGTTTTTTGGTACCTCTGAAGAAGGGAATGTGGCCCATTGTAGGTAGGGCATCTAAATGGTATCAGGAAAGGCCACAGGGCAGGGAGGCAGGCTGAGGCGCATGAGCTTTTTCTTATACTGGCAGGGGTGAGTTCAGAAGATCTATGCTTGGCTTGCTTGGTGGTATGAAATGAGACTTGAGGGGCGCCTGGGTGGCTCAGTCCGTTAAGTGTCTGACTCTTGATTTCGGCTCAGGGCATGACCTCCTGGGATTTTGGCTCAGGTCATGATCTCGGGTTCGTGAGTTCCAGTCCCTTGTCAGGCTCTGTGCTGACAGTACAAACCCTGCTTGGGATTCTCTCTCTACCCTCTCTCTCCCTGCCCCTTCCCGGCTTGCTCTCTTTAAATAGATAAACAAACATTTTAAAAATTTTTTTAAAAAAGAGACTTGAAATCAGGTGTCAAGTGTATAGGGAAGCTCTGTTCGTTTGGATTTTTCACAACTTAGCTACGGTTTTAATATATATTTGTAAGGGATCTAAACGGTGGGAAATCCTCCCTCCCCGTTATAATTATTGGCTGATCTGGCCTTGCTAGTTGAGCATCTGGTGCCAGCAGCATTTAACTAGCAGTAATAACTTAGAGTGTCTGCCAACCCTCTTAGGGACCTCACCCACAGTTCAGGAGGTCGGGTTTGGTTGGAGTCACAGGATGGACACCTGGTGTCTAGCTTTGGCTTTCCCATCAGCTTGTAACCATGTTGAGGGCAAGGCTCATAACTTATAGCACCATCTGCCTCACTTGAAGCCGGTAAGATCGTACTCCTTCTTCAAAACCCAGCATAATTGTTCCATCTCTGACTCCTTAACCCGGTCTCTTATTTAGTAAACATTTAATACAGCACCATGCCAAGACCTGGGCATAGAGGCAAACACACAACATATTCCCTGCCATCGAAGAGCTTACATCTAGCATAGAAAGCACTAGGAGATGGATGTGAACACGCCAGGCCTTCTGTTGAAATCACTCCTGGTGTAGTGTGGTATAGGGCTTACTATCCATTTACATCCTTGCCTCTTCTCTAGACTAGGCAGAGACTCTCAATCTGGGGTCCATTTGTATCTTCTGAAAAATATATATGTTTTGACTTGTATATTCTTGGGGGTAAGACACCATAGCTTTCTTCAAGTCTCAGGAATCCTTGATCTGAAAAAGGATCCTTGATCTGTGTGCTTATGACACAGGGCTCTCCCCTCTTGCAGCTCTTCAGCTCAGTCTGTGTACAGAGGTACTTAGCAGGTGCTTGTTGAGTCAACTGCAGGATGAATGTAGAGAAAGGAAAGGGTACAGAAAGGGCTCTGAAAAGTTAAGTACTATGAAACTCTGAGTGTTCATTTGCCTTGGCCTCCAAAGGAAGCCCAGGAAATACAGATTTCCTCCTTAAACTCTGGAAGGATTTTAGTTCCTTCCTGGAGGAAGAGCTATCATCCCTGTCTACTGTGGTCTCTGTCACCAGGTCCGAACACTATTCGTCAGTGGCCTCCCTGTGGACATTAAACCCAGAGAACTCTACCTGCTCTTCAGGCCGTTCAAGGTGAGTCTGGACCCAGCCACCCACAGGCGGAGCCTAGGGTGGAGGAGAAGCATCAGGAGTGAATCCGACCTGGATTGGGCAGCAGGAAGGCAGAGGGCAGTGTGTCAGAAACTGATCGCAGACCCAGCTCTCTGTCCCGGTTGTGTTAATTCACATGTTGCTTTCGTCGATTGCTTAGCCCTTCTGAGCCTCTCATTCCTCATCTGCAAAGTGGAAACAAGAGAGAATCTCAGTAGGCTTTGCCATATAAGGAATCTTTGAGATTCAGTGTAGTCTTTTCAGTTCAAGTTTTGAGAAAACTTTAAAAAGGTGGGGTCTGTGCTTCCACATTACAAGTTAGCGGAGCAAGTGGGAATTTACGCACGAAATGATGAAGGCTACCACATGATGCCCACATCGTGTGCTACACCATGTGATACAGAACACAAGGGCAGAGGGCACTCAACACTGGTGGAGGTCAGGGTGGTGGACACGTGGTGGGAGTGGTGTGAGAATGATGCAGGCAAGCACTGGTGGAGAAAGGGGGGATGACGTTATGGGTGGCTGGGCTAGCACAACAGGCTTCTGACCTTCCCTGTGATAACCACCTCTCTCTGCAGGGGTATGAAGGGTCCCTGATCAAACTCACATCGAGACAGGTAATTTCTCTCCAAAGTTTTTTTTTTCCTCCCAGCCCAGACCGACTACTGAGCTTGGACCTGAGCCTACTACCTTTTCCTCATCTTGAGGCATTTGGCAGCTGAGACCTGCTCTTTCTCATCTTGTTTCTGTTCTGAACTGATGAAAGAGCGACCTCCACAGGTCCCCTCTCCTTACCAGTCAGCTTCAGGTCCTCCCTCTCTGGTTTTTGAGAAGCTTTCAACCTGTTGCCCCTTTACCAAACCTGGGGCCTTCCCATGTCCTTAATACATTGGTGCCCCCTTTCTTGCTGGCGAAAACACTGGAACTTAATTACTTGCGTGCATTTAAAAAAAAGATTTACCAAGAGGGTAATGTTTAATGCAGTGGGATAAAGCTGTATTGGAATCATTTCCCACAATGTAGTACCTGGATGGGAGACTTTGGGTGCATGAGAAACTTCTACTGTTCTAGCTGAACATAGGATATAGGCAAGAAGTTGTTTTTGTTTTTTGTTTTTGCTTTGTTTTATTTTTGAGGGGAAAATGGAATGTTGGGAGAGAAATGAGGATGTTCTCTCTTTCTCCTACTAGCCTGTTGGTTTTGTGATCTTTGACAGCCGAGCAGGAGCAGAAGCAGCCAAGAATGCATTGAATGTGAGTACACAAGGCTTTCTCTGACCCACAGACCTCTAGACAACAAGTATTCCTGTTCTATCTTTTACAAACTTTCCCCCACTCCATGCCACTAAAAAGGGCCTACAGATATACCTTAATCCCCCAACATCTGGGGCAAAGTCCCTAGCTGCTTTGTCTATCAAACGCCACTACTCACAAGGTCCAAGCAGTGTGTCGTCTGTCTTGGCCCCTGCATGGGTGAGTCTTTTAGGCAAGATCATTTCTGGGGCCCTTCTGTACCTGTTGCAGTGGACAGACTGTCTGAGCCCTACAAAGTAAAGTCTTTTCCTTCCTTTCCTTCCCTTCCCTTCCCTTCCCTTCCCTTCTCTTCTCTTCTCTTCTCTTCTCTTCTCTTCTCTTCTCTTCTCTTCTCTTCTCTTCTCTTTTCTTCTCTTGTAGGGTATTCGCTTTGATCCTGAGAACCCGCAGACCCTGAGGCTAGAGTTTGCCAAAGCCAACACCAAGATGGCCAAGAACAAGCTAATGGCTACACCAAATCCTACCAACGCTCACCCCGCCCTAGGAGCACACTTCATTGCACGGGACCCCTGTGAGTGGTGCTCAGAGCTATCATCTGCTGTCCAGCTATTGTCTGCTGTCCTTTTACTTGCCCCAGGCAAGGGGCCTGAGTGCAGTTGCATACAGAGGGAAGTTGTTGAGATTCTCACTGAGGGAGTCAGTCCTTTCCAGGAGGCTTCTTGTATCCACAGCCACCTGTCTCTGCGGATTCCATGCTTCCTTCCTCCCCTTGTAGCCTTTGCTAGGCTGTGGACAGACTGAGCTCCTGAGCTGTCAGCATTGCCCAACTTCTCTGAAGCCTTCTCTGATTTTTCTTGGTTGAGATGGGCAGAAGCCCATCTAAGGGCTTCTTCTTTTTCTTTTTTTTTTTTTAAAGAGCGTGAGTTATTTTTTATTTATTATTTTCTTAATGTTTGTTTATTTTTGAGAGAGAGACAGAAGCAGAGTGTGAGCCGGGGAGGGGCAGGGAGAGAGGGAGACACACAATCTGAAGCAGGCTCCAGGCTCTTAGCTGTCAGCACAGAGCCTAATGCAGGGCTCAAACTCATGAACCGCGAGATCATGACCTGAGCTGAAGTTGGACGCTTAACCGACTGAGCCACTCAGGCACCCCTCATCTGAGGGCTTCTTAAAGCAGATAGGATGCTCACCATGCCAGGCCAAGTTAACATGGCTTTTTTTCCCCTGGTCTTTCAGTCCTTGAGGGAAGTCTGGCCTGAGTAGGGAGCTTATAGTGTAGTGATAGGTCCCCTTCTCTGTTTGGAATGGTAGTGGAAGGGGAGACCAGTGTTCTGACAATGGGGGCTGTTGTCTCCCATTGTAGATGACCTTATGGGGGCTGCCCTGATCCCCGCATCCCCAGAGGCCTGGGCCCCCTACCCTCTGTACACCACAGAGCTGACCCCAGCCATCTCACACGCTGCATTCACCTACCCAGCTGCCACTGCTGCTGCCGCTGCCGCCCTACATGCTCAGGTAAGCCCCTCTGGGGGAGAGGCGGGGAGAGGATGAAGGAGGCTCTAAGCTGGCCAGACTTTGTTCCTGAATGGCCACAGGGCCACTGATGCCTCTAGAGCTGCAGAACTGCCGTCTCCCACGACATTCTCTTTAGGGCTTCAGATCAGACAGAGGAGAGGGAGAGGATTAGCTGTGAGGCCACATCGGGGATCTGAGGCAGAATGTGAGTGTGAGAGAGACCCAGCCATGGTCCCACCACCGACCGAACGTGTCCAGGCGGGTGCCATACTGCGTTCTGCCTGTGGTGACAGCCACAATTCAGATCCCAACCTGAGTGTGCTCTCTGGAGCCAGGCCGCCTGCCTCTGCCTCTGCCTCTCTGGTCTTTATGAACTTCAGAAAGCACTTAAAAATTCCTGACTTTTTTACTATCTAGAAGAATGAGCACAGTATTATCTGCGTCAGGGTTGTTGAGAGAATTAGATGTTAACACCTGTGAAGGGCCGGCACCACAGGCCCCCCCACACCTGGAGCACAGAGTGCTCAGTGAGTGTTAGTGCTTGTTTTCATGAAGCCTAGACACTCTCCACGGTGAACCTGTGCAGGGATGGCGGGAAAGAGGGAATGAGCACTTCTAGGGGAGAGTTGGGGAGGTTAGTGCTGGGCCACTCACCGAGGTGCCCGAGGCCAGTGAGCCACGGTCCGTTCTGGCCTGGACCTCCCTGGTGCAGTGACAGGAGGCACTGCCAGGTGTATGGACAGAGTGCCACCAGGCAGCACAAGGGGGCTGAGGAGTGATGGCAAGCCCACTTTGGCCTGTGATCAGTAGAGTGAGCAAGAGCTGAGCCTTGGGAAGAGCGACCTGGCCGGGCGAGCTTTGCTGTTGATAGAGGTCGCCTTACCAGGGCAGTAGGGCACGAGGAAGTACAGGATATAAGAAGCCAGGAAGAGAGAGTTCACAGGAACCAGAAGCCAAGGTGGGAGGACTTGGGTGCTCTGCCCAAGGCGGGGGGCTCAGTGTGTGTCTATGTCAGGTCCTCTGAAGGGCTTAGTGACATCTGGATCTACTCAGTTCTGACGTGGAAGGTACAGACTCCCCGCCTACTACCCTAGCAAGCTGTTTTCCCCCATCAGGGGAGGTCCCCTTGGCCATGGCCGCTTTAGATTGTACTGAGGGCAGAAGTGTGGTTAAACTTGGCACCGTTCCCCAGCTGTGCACCACAGGCAGCTAGAAAATTGATAGGGGATAGGAAGGTGGTAAAGATCATTCCCCAGAGGGAAATGATTGGGTATTTACCACAAACCAGGTTCTGTGGTGGGCAAAGAGCGGGTGAGCCCAGGAGACTGTCCTTGTCCTCCGTGACCTGGTGGAGTGCAGGAGGCTGGCAGTAGTGCTCCTGGCCATGCAGGGAGTTTCACTGCAGCAGCCCTATGAGGCCTTGCTGGGCGCTTTGCTCTGATCCTAGCTGTGCAACCATTTCACTACCTGATCTTTTGCAAGTGACTTCACCTTTGGGCCTCTGTGTGTGTACTCATCTGTAAAATGAGAGGGCAATCTAGATGAGGTGGAGAGGGTTCTACCCCATCTGCTCCAAGATGCTTGGCCATGACAAAGGTGAGGCAGAGGTTGGGAACCAGAGATAGTATGTCAAGTTAATAAGCAGAGGTGCCTCTGCTGTTTTTGGGGTAGCTCCTCCAGCTGGCTGAAAGGGGCACGCTACTACCTGTCCTTAAATTCCATACTGCAGGGCTATGTGCCCTCCTGTTTTCTTCCTTTCTAGCTTCCTCCCTCCCACCCTGTCCCTGCCCAGTGGCTGTCCAACTCCAGTACAGCTGCCTCAGTCCAAATTCTGGCTCTTCCAACACCTCTATGACCTTGGGCAAGTTACTTAACCTCTGTCTCAATTTCTTTGGAATGGTGATAATCATACCTACTTTGTAGGTATTTGTTTCTCTGATATTAGCATAGAGGGAATGCTAGAGAAGTGCCAGTTATCATG
>NW_026058199.1:0-4098 GCF_023721935.1 Panthera uncia | reverse complement strand
TCCCATTTGTACACTCGGGTGAAAAATACGGCAGTGGAATTGTAGTGTCAGAATATTACCCTACCTGTGACTTGTATGTTGTAGAAAACGCTGTTAAATGTCGGACAGGACTTGAATTCAAAGCATGTCAAGTGGATAGTAGATATGTGGTGGAATGCTAGGGACTCAGTGCCTTTTTCCCCATTGATTCCTGATGGAATTGTTACACTAGGTTAACGTCTGTAATTTTTTTCTGGTCGTAATGTGTGTGTCTGGTAAACAGGTATTCTATTTTGGCCTTACAACACCATAACGAAATTTGTCATTTTGAAATCCCTAACGCCCAGTAACAGTGCATGCTTTGGAAATTTGGAAGGTGGTTTTCTTTAAGAAGCAAAGGCATTAGGTTGTTCGTGTCAAGAAATCGACGGGATGTTCTCAAAACCCTGTTTACAGTACTTGGTGAGGTGTTGGGGGGCCATGAGGGAGAGACCATTGCCTAGCTGTTCAAGTGTTCCTGGCTAAGTGCTTTTAAACTGGAGAGGCTAACCTCAAAATATTTTTTTTAACTGCAGTCTGTAATAAATCAACACAATATCCTCTTTACGGAAAGCTTGATCTCTGTGCCCTTTTATTTCTGATGATCGGTCTGTGAACCCTGTGAACCTTGCCGTCTCCAAAGGACTCCTTCCTTCGTCAGCTGCCATTGAGAAACGTGTGATGCTTTCCTGTGGTTCGTGGAGGGTTAACCGCACTAGCACCTAGTAAAGCGGAAAATGGAGAAAACTGAAATCGGGAGTCTGGGTATTTGCTTTGTGGAGGGAGACGAGGAAAACCCTGTTCCCCAGTAAAACCACCAGCTCCAATAAGCAACAACGTTTCTGATCGGTCATAGGAGGAGCTGTCTTTCCTGCTAGAAGCCCAGGCAAGACACTGAATGACAAAGGCCAGTTAATGTTCCGGAAGTCTGTCTCTGAGCCTTCCGTCTGAATCCCAAGCAGCCTTTCCCCCCGGAGCCCTTATGACACGTGGCGGCGTGCTTTCTGTGCGTGCCCACAGAGGCCCAGACAATCCAGGGGTTATTGGCTGAACTCTAGCAGACGACATTAATCTTGATCAAGGTTAACATTGGGCACTTTTCCGTGAACGCTCACATGCTCTTGTGTTTTTTCCTCTAAGAATAGCTCCTCCAGTCGTGTCCAGGAGAATTTACATATTTTCAACCCGTCGATGTTTGACGTTTAAACATGTTGGAAAATCCATCTTTTAGTCGGGTGGCCAAATCTGATTATCGAGCAGATTCACTAAGTGACCGCCTCGTGAGGGAGGGGGCTGCCATTCATCGTCCTGTTGAGTAGCTGGGAGCCCAGTAAGCCCAGTGTGCCAGCCCAGGATCCTATTTCATAAATAACCCTGGAATAAAATCAAACCGTGTTGTCAGCTGTCACCCTTCGCCACTGATTGAATGTGTCCCTTAACTAGATTTTGATAGGATGTATTTCTGATCTGGGGGTAACCGGCTTAAGGGTCATCCGAGGAAAGAAACCCGGCCCCCCACGAAAGGCATGCTAAATCCAAGGGACGGGTCGTGATGGATGGAGAAGTGTTAACATTAGTCAGTAAACTCAGATTTCCGGTCGGTCCCCTTTGCCCACCTGGGAAAATATAAGCAGATGGTCCCGCTGCCCACAGAGCCGACAAAGCCTAGAGTAGAAATCACAAGTCAACGAACATCTTCACTCAGGACAGTGATGTCAGGTGAACAGTTCTGTGGCAGCCTCAGCTGAGCTTCTGAAACTCACAGTGCATGTGATTGCTGGTTACCAGGCTGATAGCCATGAAGGGCCCCCGGTCACAAGCGTGCTCAAGACTCAGACATCTCTTTGGCCCTGCTCCTCAGAGGGCTCCGTGAAATGCAAAGCAACGGACACAAAACAGGCGGAACCGTGCAGAACACGCCCTTTGCCACTGATTGAACGTGTTCCTTAGATAGATTTTGATGGACTATATTTCCTTTTTTTTTTTTTTTTAAGTTTATTTTTATAGGGCACCTGGTTGGCCCAGTCGGCTGAGCGGCCGGCTTTGGCTCAGGTCATGATCTCACAGTTCGTGGGTTCAAGCCCTGCCTCGGGCTCTGTGCTGACAGCTCAGAGCCTGGATGGAGCCTGCTTTGGATTCTGTGCCTTCCTCCCTGTCTGCCCCAACCCCACTCATGCTCTGTCTATCTCTCAATAAGTAAACATTAAAAAAAAAAAAGTTTATTTTTATTTATTTTGAGAGAGAGAGAGAGAGAGAGAGAGCAAGCAGGGAAGGGGCAGAGAGAAAGAGGGAGGGAGAGAGAGAGAGAGAGAGAGAGAGAGAATCCCAAGTAGGCTCCGCTCTGCCAGCACAGAGCCTGACATGGGGCTCCAACCCATGAACCGCGTGAGACCATGACCTGAGCAGAAATCAAGAGTCTTGTCACTCAACTGACTGAGAGCCCCCCAGGTGCCCCGATAGGATATATTTCTGATCTGGCAGTAACCAGCCTAGGGTCATCCAAGAAAAGAAACCCAGCCTCCGTGAAATGTATGCTAAATCCAAGTGAAGGGTGGTAATCGATGGAGAAGTATTAACATTTCATGCGGCTATTAATACTTGGATTATGAACATTGATTTGCAGTCAGCAAGCATTTAAGATTTTATATTTCCAGAATGGAGTGTGAAATCAGTGCCCACAGGTGATGGGGGTTTTCGGAGAACTTTAATTTTCAGTGACATGTACAGAATTCACTACAAAGGAAATAGATCTTATCAAATATGAAATTGCAAAGGATTAACTACAGTATATGGACACGTTATGGCCAAAAAATGAATCAGCAGCTGGGGCATGTCGTGCTCTAAATGTATTGTCATAGGTTTGCAGAACTCTGTGCAATATTTGCCTCAATATATTAAGTGCCTATCAAGTAACAGTCATCGAAAGGTCAATTCAGACCTGAAATTATAAATAACCTGAAAATTATTTGGGAAGAAGTCAGAATATATGTAAGAAATACATTCTTTCTCCCCTAATTCTCTGGTCTTCTGACTCCTTAAAGACACGTAGGGGATGTTTTTTTCTTTTCAAGTAACGCCACCCCTCTTGGCAATCTCTAATTCACGTCTGAAATTCTCACTCTTGTGACTCACCAAAGCTACATGGCAATCAGGTAGATGGATTTTATTCTCACATACCTCATTTTCTTCAGCGCCGCCTCTCTGCTGTGCGTGAAAGGTCATTTTAATCGTGGCTGTGTTTATGAACGGCAGAAGGAAATTATGTGAAAGCGATTGAGATGTGGTGTCTGCATTCAACATTTCTTTTTCCAGATTCTGGCTAGGGATACAATGACCGTTTGACACAGCAAATGAGAGCTGACCGGCTGCCGTAGCCGCTGCTCACCGTTCTGTCCTTCGGTGCCATCAGGAACCCCCTCCCGGCTGACATTTAAGCTCTGGTCACATGGAATTTTCCGTGTGTCTAACTCACCATATTCTCTCTTTCCTATGCACCATCCCCCATGTTCCCTGTGCCTAGACCCTTATCCCGTTGCCCCAGCCCAGCCCAGGCTAACTCCGTAATGATGTGCCCCCCACGAGAGCAGGCCCATGTCTGTCCTAGCCACCTCTCTCTGAATCACTAGCAGCTACCACTGTGCCTGGCCAGTGGCGACCAATAAATATTGCTGAGATGATTAACTGACTCACTGATAGTTGTCCTACAGTTGCATCACTGATGTCTCCCTCCCCCTGAGAATCATTTCCAGCTGCTACTGCTGAGTCTCCCATTATGTGCCATACTTCCCCTTTGTAATATGTATTGACTTCTTAGCATAAGAATTAAATTGTTTGTCTTCCTTGTTAGAACCTAAGTCAAGTGGAGGCAAGATTTCTGGTAGTCTGTGCCTCAGAATAGACATTCAACACAAGTTGGATGGATGGATGCATGGATGGATGGATGGATGGATGCATGGATGGATGGAAGGATGGATTGGATGGATGGAAGGATGGATGGATGGATGGATGCATGCATGGATGGATAGATGGATGGATGCATGCATGCATGCATGGGTTGATGGATGCATGGATAGATGAGTG